>NC_044927.1:16296611-16299500 GCF_003576645.1 Ipomoea triloba
CTTTGCTGATATGATGTAAGCTTCCGCAGCGTTTTATTACGGATTTTGTAATAAATGTTCCCTAGGTTTGGCCTTTCTTTTTGTCTTTCTCCTTGTGGCTCGGTTTATTTCAAGATTGAGAGGGAGTAGGTCTTGGTTAGCCCTAGCCCTCGTTTGCATTCACCCTACAAAAATGTTGAAAGAATCAAAGTTTCCAACCCGAACAAAAAGTAGTTGTTTTAGGGAGGTTAGTACAAACAAAGTAAAAACAACAAGTGAATTGAAGTCAAAACATTGCGAATATTCCAAAGATAAAACACAAGTCAATATCAACCGTTTTGCCCTCCCTAGCGACGAAGCCATTTGATTTACCACTGTTTTGTGGTTGTTAAAATAAAAGATTGTTGGGGTTACCCGGGGTTATGTCGGCATCTAGGGAGGTCAAATTAGAAGTATTGGCAAGTCTTTAATCAATGGAATATGTAGCATTTACTCATTCGCGTCATTGTCACAAAGTATCAAAGAATATTGAATGAATGAATGTTGTAGTAAACGAGATACAAAGAAAATTGTTTAAATCAATAAGGAAAAGCTAGGAAATGAATTTCTAGTGAGCCATGATGCATCATAGTGTGTTTATGGTTAATGAAAAATTGCATTGCAAAGGTGGTTATTCTCGGGAGATTTAGGAAATACCATTTTCCTCTCGGTCTACTACGATCTCCCTAGGTTTGGCCTTTCTTTTTGTCTTTCTCCTTGTGGCTATGTTTATTACAAGATTGAGAGGGAGTAGGCCTTGGTTGGCCCTAGCCCTCGTTTGCATTCACCCTACAAAAATGTTGAAAGAATCAAAGTTTCCAACACGAACAAAAAGTAGTTGTTTTAGGGAGGTTAGTACAAACAAAGTAAAAACAACAAGTGAATTGAAGTCAAAACATTGCGAATATTCCAAAGATAAAACACAAGTCAATATCAACCGTTTGCCCTCCCTAGCGACGACGCCATTTGATTTACTGCTGTTTTGTGGTTGTTAAAATAAAAGATTGTTGGGGTTACCCCGGGTTGTGTCGGCATCTAGGGAGGTCAAATTAGAAGTATTGACAAGTCTTTAATCAATGGAATATGTAGCATTTACTCATTCGCGTCATTGTCACAAAGTATCAAAGAATATTGAATGAATGAATGTTGTAGTAAACGAGATACAAAGAAAATTGTTTAAATCAATAAGGAAAAGCTAGGAAATGAATTTCTAGTGAGCCATGATGCATCATAGTGTGTTTATGGTTAATGAAAAATTGCATTGCAAAGGTGGTTATTCTCGGGAGATTTAGGAAATACCATTTTCCTCTCGGTCTACTACGATCTCCCTAGGTTTGGCCTTTCTTTTTGTCTTTCTCCTTGTGGCTATGTTTATTACAAGATTGAGAGGGAGTAGGCCTTGGTTGGCCCTAGCCCTCGTTTGCATTCACCCTACAAAAATGTTGAAAGAATCAAAGTTTCCAACACGAACAAAAAGTAGTTGTTTTAGGGAGGTTAGTACAAACAAAGTAAAAACAACAAGTGAATTGAAGTCAAAACATTGCGAATATTCCAAAGATAAAACACAAGTCAATATCAACCGTTTTGCCCTCCCTAGCGACGACGCCATTTGATTTACCGCTGTTTTGTGGTTGTTAAAATAAAAGATTGTTGGGGTTACCCCGGGTTGTGTCGGCATCTAGGGAGGTCAAATTAGAAGTATTGACAAGTCTTTAATCAATGGAATATGTAGCATTTACTCATTCGCGTCATTGTCACAAAGTATCAAAGAATATTGAATGAATGAATGTTGTAGTAAACGAGATACAAAGAAAATTGTTTAAATCAATAAGGAAAAGCTAGGAAATGAATTTCTAGTGAGCCATGATGCATCATAGTGTGTTTATGGTAATGAAAAATTGCATTACAAAGGTGGTTATTCTCGGGAGGTTTAGGAAGTACCATTTTCCTCGCGGTCTACTAGGATTTCCCTAGGTTTGGCCTTTCTTTTTGTCTTTCTCCTTGTGGCTCGGTTTATTTCAAGATTGAGAGGGAGTAGGTCTTGGTTGGCCCTAGCCCTCGTTTGCATTGACCCTACAAAAATGTTGAAAGAATCAAAGTTTCCAACCCGAACAAAAAGTAGTTGTTTTAGGGAGGTTAGTACAAACAAAGTAAAAACAACAAGGGAATTGAAGTCAAAACATTGCGAATATTCCAAAGATAAAACACAAGTCAATATCAACCGTTTTGCCCTCCCTAGCGACGACGCCATTTGATTTACCGCTGTTTTGTGGTTGTTAAAATAAAAGATTGTTGGGGTTACACGGGGTTATGTCGGCATCTAGGGAGGTCAAATTAGAAGTATTGACAAGTCTTTAATCAATGGAATATGTAGCATTTACTCATTCGCGTCATTGTCACAAAGTATCAAAGAATATTGAATGAATGAATGTTGTAGTAAACGAGATACAAAGAAAATTGTTTAAATCAATAAGGAAAAGCTAGGAAATGAATTTCTAGTGAGCCATGATGCATCATAGTGTGTTTATGGTTAATGAAAAATTGCATTACAAAGGTGGTTATTCTCGGGAGGTTTAGGAAGTACCATTTTCCTCGCGGTCTACTAGGATTTCCCTAGGTTTGGCCTTTCTTTTTGTCTTTCTCCTTGTGGCTCGGGTTATTTCAAGATTGAGAGGGAGTAGGTCTTGGTTGGCCCTAGCCCTCGTTTGCATTGACCCTACAAAAATGTTGAAAGAATCAAAGTTTACAACACGAACAAAAAGTAGTTGTTTTAGGGAGGTTAGTACAAACAAAGTAAAAACAACAAGTGAATTGAAGTCAAAACATTGCGAATATTCCAAAGATAAAACACAAGTCAATATCAACCGTTTT
>NC_044927.1:16299542-16301444 GCF_003576645.1 Ipomoea triloba
TTTAGGAAATACCATTCTCCTCTCGGTCATCTCCCTAGGTTTGGCCTTTCTTTTTGTCTTTCTCCTTGTGGCTCGGTTTATTTCAAGATTGAGAGGGAGTAGGTCTTGGTTAGCCCTAGCCCTCGTTTGCATTGACCCTAAAAAAATGTTGAAAGAATCAAAGTTTCCAACCCGAACAAAAAGTAGTTGTTTTAGGGAGGTTAGTACAAACAAAGTAAAAACAACAAGTGAATTGAAGTCAAAACATTGCGAATATTCCAAAGATAAAACACAAGTCAATATCAAACGTTTTGCCCGCTGTTTTGTGGTTGTTAAAATAAAAGATTGTTGGGGTTACCCGGGGTTATGTCGGCATCTAGGGAGGTCAAATTAGAAGTATTGGCAAGTCTTTAATCAATGGAATATGTAGCATTTACTCATTCGCGTCATTGGCACAAAGTATCAAAGAATATTGAATGAATGAATGTAGTAGTAAACGAGATACAAAGAAAATTGTTTAAATGAATAAGGAAAAGCTATGAAATGAATGTCTAGTGAGCCATGATGCATCATAGTGTGATTATGGTTAATGAAAAATTGCATTGAATAGGTGGTTATTCTCGGGAGGTTTAGGAAACAACAAGTGAATTGAAGTCAAAACATTGCGAATATTCCAAAGATAAAACACAAGTCAATATCAACCGGTTGCCCTCCCTAGCGACGACGCCATTTGATTTACCGCCGTTTTGTGGTTGTTAAAATAAAAGATTGTTGGGGTTACCCCGGGTTGTGTCGCCATCTAGGGAGGTCAAATTAGAAGTATTGGCAAGTCTTTAATCAATGGAATATGTAGCATTTACTCATTCGCGTCATTGTCACAAAGTATCAAAGAATATTGAATGAATGAATGTTGTAGTAACGAGATACAAAGAAAATTGTTTAAATCAATAAGGAAAAGCTAGGAAATGAATTTCTAGTGAGCCATGATGCATCATAGTGTGTTTATGGTTAATGAAAAATTGCATTGCAAAGGTGGTTATTCTCGGGAGATTTAGGAAATACCATTTTCCTCTCGGTCTACTACGATCTCCCTAGGTTTGGCCTTTCTTTTTGTCTTTCTCCTTGTGGCTATGTTTATTACAAGATTGAGAGGGAGTAGGCCTTGGTTGGCCCTAGCCCTCGTTTGCATTCACCCTACAAAAATGTTGAAAGAATCAAAGTTTCCAACACGAACAAAAAGTAGTTGTTTTAGGGAGGTTAGTACAAACAAAGTAAAAACAACAAGTGAATTGAAGTCAAAACATTGCGAATATTCCAAAGATAAAACACAAGTCAATATCAACCGTTTGCCCTCCCTAGCGACGACGCCATTTGATTTACTGCTGTTTTGTGGTTGTTAAAATAAAAGATTGTTGGGGTTACCCGGGGTTATGTCGGCATCTAGGGAGGTCAAATTAGAAGTATTGACAAGTCTTTAATCAATGGAATATGTAGCATGTACTTATTCGCGTCATTGTCACAAAGTATCAAAGAATATTGAATGAATGAATGTTGTAGTAAACGAGATACAAAGAAAATTGTTTAAATCAATAAGGAAAAGCTAGGAAATGAATTTCTAGTGAGCCATGATGCATCATAGTGTGTTTATGGTTAATGAAAAATTGCATTACAAAGGTCGTTATTCTCGGGAGGTTTAGGAGGTACCATTTTCCTCGCGGTCTACTAGGATTTCCCTAGGTTTGGCCTTTCTTTTTGTCTTTCTCCTTGTGGCTATGTTTATTACAAGATTGAGAGGGAGTAGGCCTTGGTTGGCCCTAGCCCTCGTTTGCATTCACCCTACAAAAATGTTGAAAGAATCAAAGTTTACAACACGAACAAAAAGTAGTTGTTTTAGGGAGGTTAGTACAAACAAAGTAAAAACAA
>NC_044927.1:16301468-16322890 GCF_003576645.1 Ipomoea triloba
GTTATTCTCGGGAGGTTTAGGAAGTACCATTTTCCTCGCGGTCTACTAGGATTTCCCTAGGTTTGGCCTTTCTTTTTGTCTTTCTCCTTGTGGCTCGGTTTATTTCAAGATTGAGAAGGAGTAGGTCTTGGTTGGCCCTAGCCCTCGTTTGCATTGACCCTAAAAAAATGTTGAAAGAATCAAAGTTTCCAACACGAACAAAAAGTAGTTGTTTTAGTGAGATTAGTACAAACAAAGTAAAAACAACAAGTGAATTGAAGTCAAAACATTGCGAATATTCCAAAGATAAAACACCAGTCAATATCAACCGTTTGCCCTCTCTAGCGATGACGCCATTTGATTTACTGCTGTTTTGTGGTTGTTAAAATAAAAGATTGTTGGGGTTACCCCGGGTTGTGTCGGCATCTAGGGAGGTCAAATTAGAAGTATTGACAAGTCTTTAATCAATGGAATATGTAGCATTTACTCATTCGCGTCATTGTCACAAAGTATCAAAGAATATTGAATGAATGAATGTTGTAGTAAACGAGATACAAAGAAAATTGTTTAAATGAATAAGGAAAAGCTATGAAATGAATTTCTAGTGAGCCATGATGCATCATAGTGTGTTTATGGTTAATGAAAAATTGCATTACAAAGGTGGTTATTCTCGGGAGGTTTAAGAAGTACCATTTTCCTCGCGGTCTACAAGGATCTCCCTAGGTTTGGCCTTTCTTTTTGTCTTTCTCCTTGTGGCTCGGTTTATTTCAAGATTGAGAGGGAGTAGGTCTTGGTTGGCCCTAGCCCTCGTTTGCATTGACCCTACAAAAATGTTGAAAGAATCAAAGTTTCCAACACAAACAAAAAGTAGTCGTTTTAGGGAGGTTAGTACAAACAAAGTAAAAACAACAAGTGAATTGAAGTCAAAACATTGCGAATATTCCAAAGATAAAACACAAGTCAATATCAACCGTTTTGCCCTTCCTAGCGACGACGCCATTTGATTTACCGCTGTTTTGTGGTTGTTAAAATAAAAGATTCTTGGGGTTACCCCGGGTTCTGTCGGCATCTAGGGAGGTCAAATTAGAAGTATTGACAAGTCTTTAATCAATGGAATATGTAGCATTTACTCATTCGCGTCATTGTCACAAAGTATCAAAGAATATTGAATGAATGAATGTTGTAGTAAACGAGATACAAAGAAAATTGTTTAAATGAATAAGGAAAAGCTATGAAATGAATTTCTAGTGAGCCATGATGCATCATAGTGTGTTTATGGTTAATGAAAAATTGCATTACAAATGTGGTTATTCTCGGGAGGTTTAGGAAACAACAAGTGAATTGAAGTCAAAACATTGCGAATATTCCAATTATAAAACATAAGTCAATATCAACCGTTTGCCCTCCCTAGCGACGACGCCATTTGATTTACTGCTGTTTTGTGGTTGTTAAAATAAAAGATTGTTGGGGTTACGCCGAGTTGTGTCGGCATCTAGGGAGGTCAAATTAGAAGTATTGACAAGTCTTTAATCAATGGAATATGTAGCATTTACTCATTCGCGTCATTGTCACAAAGTATCAAAGAATATTGAATGAATGAATGTTGTAGTAAACGAGATACAAAGAAAATTGTTTAAATCAATAAGTCTAGGAAATGAATTTCTAGTGAGCCATGATGCATCATAGTGTGTTTATGGTTAATGAAAAATTGCATTGCAAATGTGGTTATTCTCGGGAGGTTTAGGAAACAACAAGTGAATTGAAGTCAAAACATTGCGAATATTCCAAAGATAAAACACAAGTCAATATCAACCGTTTGCCCTCCCTAGCGACGACGCCATTTGATTTACCGCTGTTTTGTGGTTGTTAAAATAAAAGATTGTTGGGGTTACCCCGGGTTCTGTCGGCATCTAGGGAGGTCAAATTAGAAGTATTGACAAGTCTTTAATCAATGGAATATGTAGCATTTACTCATTCGCGTCATTGTCACAAAGTATCAAAGAATATTGAATGAATGAATGTAGTAGTAAACGAGATACAAAGAAAATTGTTTAAATCAATAAGTCTAGGAAATGAATTTCTAGTGAGCCATGATGCATCATTAGTGTGTTTATGGTTAATGAAAAATTGCATTGCAAAGGTGGTTATTCTCGGGGGTTTAGGAAATACCATTTTCCTCGCGGTCTACTAGGATCTCCCTAGGTTTGGCCTTTTTTTTGTCCTTCTCCTTGTTGCTCGGTTTATTTCAAGATTGAGAGGGAGTAGGTCTTGGTTTGCCCTAGCCTTCGTTTGCATTCACCCAACAAAAATGTTGAAACAATCAAAGTTTCCAACCCGCACAAAAAGTAGTTGTTTTAGGGAGGTTAGTACAAATAAAGTATAAACAACAAGTGAATTGAAGTCAAAACATTGCGAATATTCCAAAGATAAAACACAAGTCAATATCAACTGTTTGCCCCCCCTAGCGATGACGCCATTTGATTTACTGCTGTTTTGTGGTTGTTAAAATATAAGATTGTTGGGGTTACCCCGGGTTGTGTCGGCATCTAGGGAGGTCAAATTAGAAGTATTGACAAGTCTTTATTCAATGGAATATGTAGAATTTACTCATTCGCGTCATTGTCACAAAGTATCAAAGAATATTGAATGAATGAATGTTGTAGTAAACGAGATACAAAGAAAATTGTTTAAATCAATAAGGAAAAGCTAGGAAATGAATTTCTAGTGAGCCATGATGCATCATAGTGTGTTTATGGTTAATGAAAAATTGCATTGCAAAGGTGGTTATTCTCGGGAGATTTAGGAAATACCATTTTCCTCTCGGTCTACTACGATCTCCCTAGGTTTGGCCTTTCTTTTTGTCTTTCTCCTTGTGGCTATGTTTATTACAAGATTGAGAGGGAGTAGGTCTTGGTTGGCCCTAGCCCTCGTTTGCATTCACCCTACAAAAATGTTGAAAGAATCAAAGTTTCCAACACGAACAAAAAGTAGTTGTTTTAGGGAGGTTAGTACAAACAAAGTAAAAACAACAAGTGAATTGAAGTCAAAACATTGCGAATATTCCAAAGATAAAACACAAGTCAATATCAACCGTTTTGCCCTCCCTAGCGACGACGCCATTTGATTTACCGCTGTTTTGTGGTTGTTAAAATAAAAGATTGTTGGGGTTACCCCGGGTTGTGTCGGCATCTAGGGAGGTCAAATTAGAAGTATTGACAAGTCTTTAATCAATGGAATATGTAGCATTTACTCATTCGCGTCATTGTCACAAAGTATCAAAGAATATTGAATGAATGAATGTTGTAGTAAACGAGATACAAAGAAAATTGTTTAAATCAATAAGGAAAAGCTAGGAAATGAATTTCTAGTGAGCCATGATGCATCATAGTGTGTTTATGGTTAATGAAAAATTGCATTGCAAAGGTGGTTATTCTCGGGAGATTTAGGAAATACCATTTTCCTCTCGGTCTACTACGATCTCCCTAGGTTTGGCCTTTCTTTTTGTCTTTCTCCTTGTGGCTCGGTTTATTTCAAGATTGAGAGGGAGTAGGTCTTGGTTGGCCCTAGCCCTCGTTTGCATTCACCCTACAAAAATGTTGAAAGAATCAAAGTTTCCAACACGAACAAAAAGTAGTTGTTTTAGGGAGGTTAGTACAAACAAAGTAAAAACAACAAGTGAATTGAAGTCAAAACATTGCGAATATTCCAAAGATAAAACACAAGTCAATATCAACCGTTTGCCCTCCCTAGCGACGACGCCATTTGATTTACTGCTGTTTTGTGGTTGTTAAAATAAAAGATTGTTGGGGTTACCCCGGGTTGTGTCGGCATCTAGGGAGGTCAAATTAGAAGTATTGACAAGTCTTTAATCAATGGAATATGTAGCATTTACTCATTCGCGTCATTGTCACAAAGTATCAAAGAATATTGAATGAATGAATGTTGTAGTAAACGAGATACAAAGAAAATTGTTTAAATGAATAAGGAAAAGCTATGAAATGAATTTCTAGTGAGCCATGATGCATCATAGTGTGTTTATGGTTAATGAAAAATTGCATTGCAAAGGTGGTTATTCTCGGGAGATTTAGGAAATACCATTTTCCTCTCGGTCTACTAGGATTTCCCTAGGTTTGGCCTTTCTTTTTGTCTTTCTCCTTGTGGCTCAGTTTATTTCAAGATTGAGAGGGAGTAGGTCTTGGTTGGCCCTAGCCCTCGTTTGCATTCACCCTACAAAAATGTTGAAAGAATCAAAGTTTCCAACACGAACAAAAAGTACTTGTTTTAGGGAGGTTAGTACAAACAAAGTAAAAACAACAAGTGAATTAAAGTCAAAACATTGCGAATATTCCAAAGATAAAACACAAGTCAATATCAACCGTTTTGCCCTCCCTAGCGACGACGCCATTTGATTTACCGCTGTTTTGTGGTTGTTAAAATAAAAGATTGTTGGGGTTACCCCGGGTTCTGTCAGCATCTAGGGAGGTCAAATTAGAAGTATTGACAAGTCTTTAATCAATGGAATATATGTAGCATTTACTCATTCGCGTCATTGTCACAAAGTATCAAAGAATATTGAATGAATGAATGTAGTAGTAAACGAGATACAAAGAAAATTGTTGAAATCAATAAGGAAAATCTAGGAAAATGAATTTCTAGTGAGCCATGATGCATCATAGTGTGTTTATGGTTAATGAAAAATTGCATTGCAAATGTGGCCATTCTCCTCTCGGTCTACTAGGATCTCCCTAGGTTTGGCCTTTTTTTTGTCCTTCTCCTTGTTGCTCGGTTTATTTCAAGATTGAGAGGGAGTAGGTCTTGGTTGGCCCTAGCCTTCGTTTGCATTCACCCTACAAAAATGTTGAAACAATCAATGTTTCCAACCCACACAAAAAGTAGTTGTTTTAGGGAGGTTACTACAAACAAAGTAAAAACAACAAGTGAATTGAAGTCAAAACATTGCGAATATTCCAAAGATAAAACACAAGTCAATATCAACCGTTTTGCCCTCCCTAGCGACGACGCCATTTGATTTACCGCTGTTTTGTGGTTGTTAAAATAAAAGATTGTTGGGGTTACCCCGGGTTGTGTCGGCATCTAGGGAGGTCAAATTAGAAGTATTGACAAGTCTTTAATCAATGGAATATGTAGCATTTACTCATTCGCGTCATTGTCACAAAGTATCAAAGAATATTGAATGAATGAATGTTGTAGTAAACGAGATACAAAGAAAATTGTTTAAATCAATAAGGAAAGTCTAGGAAATGAATTTCTAGTGAGTCATGATGCATCATAGTGTGTTTATGGTTAATGAAAAATTGCATTACAAAGGTCATTATTCTCGGGAGGTTTAGGAAGTACCATTTTCCTCGCGGTCTACTACGATCTCCCTAGGTTTGGCCTTTCTTTTTGTCTTTCTCCTTGTGGCTATGTTTATTACAAGATTGAGAGGGAGTAGGCCTTGGTTGGCCCTAGCCCTCGTTTGCATTCACCCTACAAAAATGTTGAAAGAATCAAAGTTTCCAACACGAACAAAAAGTAGTTGTTTTAGGGAGGTTAGTACAAACAAAGTAAAAACAACAAGTGAATTGAAGTCAAAACATTGCGAATATTCCAAAGATAAAACACAAGTCAATATCAACCGTTTGCCCTCCCTAGCTACGACGCCATTTGATTTACCGCTGTTTTGTGGTTGTTAAAATAAAAGATTGTTGGGGTTACCCCGGGTTGTGTCGGCATCTAGGGAGGTCAAATTAGAAGTATTGACAAGTCTTTAATCAATGGAATATGTAGCATTTACTCATTCGCGTCATTGTCACAAAGTATCAAAGAATATTGAATGAATGAATGTTGTAGTAAACGAGATACAAAGAAAATTGTTTAAATCAATAAGGAAAAGCTAGGAAATGAATTTCTAGTGAGCCATGATGCATCATAGTGTGTTTATGGTTAATGAAAAATTGCATTGCAAAGGTGGTTATTCTCGGGAGATTTAGGAAATACCATTTTCCTCTCGGTCTACTACGATCTCCCTAGGTTTGGCCTTTCTTTTTGTCTTTCTCCTTGTGGCTATGTTTATTACAAGATTGAGAGGGAGTAGGCCTTGGTTGGCCCTAGCCCTCGTTTGCATTCACCCTACAAAAATGTTGAAAGAATCAAAGTTTCCAACACGAACAAAAAGTAGTTGTTTTAGGGAGGTTAGTACAAACAAAGTAAAAACAACAAGTGAATTGAAGTCAAAACATTGCGAATATTCCAAAGATAAAACACAAGTCAATATCAACCGTTTTGCCCTCCCTAGCGACGACGCCATTTGATTTACCGCTGTTTTGTGGTTGTTAAAATAAAAGATTGTTGGGGTTACCCCGGGTTGTGTCGGCATCTAGGGAGGTCAAATTAGAAGTATTGACAAGTCTTTAATCAATGGAATATGTAGCATTTACTCATTCGCGTCATTGTCACAAAGTATCAAAGAATATTGAATGAATGAATGTTGTAGTAAACGAGATACAAAGAAAATTGTTTAAATCAATAAGGAAAAGCTAGGAAATGAATTTCTAGTGAGCCATGATGCATCATAGTGTGTTTATGGTTAATGAAAAATTGCATTGCAAAGGTGGTTATTCTCGGGAGATTTAGGAAATACCATTTTCCTCTCGGTCTACTACGATCTCCCTAGGTTTGGCCTTTCTTTTTGTCTTTCTCCTTGTGGCTATGTTTATTACAAGATTGAGAGGGAGTAGGCCTTGGTTGGCCCTAGCCCTCGTTTGCATTCACCCTACAAAAATGTTGAAAGAATCAAAGTTTCCAACACGAACAAAAAGTAGTTGTTTTAGGGAGGTTAGTACAAACAAAGTAAAAACAACAAGTGAATTGAAGTCAAAACATTGCGAATATTCCAAAGATAAAACACAAGTCAATATCAACCGTTTTGCCCTCCCTAGCGACGACGCCATTTGATTTACCGCTGTTTTGTGGTTGTTAAAATAAAAGATTGTTGGGGTTACCCCGGGTTGTGTCGGGTTACCCCGGGTTCTGTCGGCATCTAGGGAGGTCAAATTAGAAGTATTGACAAATTGTTGAATGAATGAATGTAGTAGTAAACGAGATACAAAGAAATTTTGAATGAATGAATGTAGTAGTAAACGAGATACAAAGAAATTTGTTGAGAATGAATGTAGTAGTAAACGAGATACAAAGAAATTTGTTGAAATCAATAAGGAAAATCTAGGAAAATGAATTTCTAGTGAGCCATGATGCATCATTGGTGTGTTTATGGTTAATGAAAAATTGCATTGCAAATGTGGCCTTCTCGGGAGGTTTAGGAAATACCATTCTCCTCTCGGTCTACTAGGATCTCCCTAGGTTTGGCCTTTTTTTTTTTCTTTCTCCTTGTTGCTCTGTTTATTTCAAGATTGAGAGGGAGTAGGCCTTGGTTGGCCCTAGCCTTCGTTTGCATTCACCCTACAAAAATGTTGAAAGAATCAAAGTTTACAACACGAACAAAAAGTAGTTGTTTTAGGGAGGTTAGTACAAACAAAGTAAAAACAACAAGTGAATTGAAGTCAAAACATTGCGAATATTCCAAAGATAAAGCACAAGTCAATATCAACCGTTTTGCCCTCCCTAGCGACTACGCCATTTGATTTACCGCTGTTTTGTGGTTGTTAAAATAAAAGATTGTTGGGGTTACCCCGGGTTGTGTCGGCATCTAGGGAGGTCAAATTAGAAGTATTGACAAGTCTTTAATCAATGGAATATGTAGCATTTACTCATTCGCGTCATTGTCACAAAGTATCAAAGAATATTGAATGAATGAATGTTGTAGTAAACGAGATACAAAGAAAATTGTTTAAATCAATATGGAAAGTCTAGGAAATGAATTTCTAGTGAGCCATGATGCATCGGAAAGTCTAGGAAATGAATTTCTAGTGAGCCATGATGCATCATAGTGTCTAGGAAATGAATTTCTAGTGAGCCATGATGCATCATAGTGTGTTGGAAATGAATTTCTAGTGAGCCATGATGCATCATAGTGTGTTTGAAATGAATTTCTAGTGAGCCATGATGCATCATAGTGTGTTTATGGTTAATTTCTAGTGAGCCATGATGCATCATAGTGTGTTTATGGTTAATGAAAAATTGCATTACAAAGGTGGTTATTCTCGGGAGGTTTAGGAAATACCATTTTCCTCGCGGTCTACTAGGATTTCCCTAGGTTTGGCCTTTCTTTTTGTCTTTCTCCTTGTGGCTATGTTTATTACAAGATTGAGAGGGAGTAGGCCTTGGTTGGCCCTAGCCCTCGTTTGCATTCACCCTACAAAAATGTTGAAAGAATCAAAGTTTCCAACACGAACAAAAAGTAGTTGTTTTAGGGAGGTTAGTACAAACAAAGTAAAAACAACAAGTGAATTGAAGTCAAAACATTGCGAATATTCCAAAGATAAAACACAAGTCAATATCAACCGTTTTGCCCTCCCTAGCGACGACGCCATTTGATTTACCGCTGTTTTGTGGTTGTTAAAATAAAAGATTGTTGGGGTTACCCCGGGTTGTGTCGGCATCTAGGGAGGTCAAATTAGAAGTATTGACAAGTCTTTAATCAATGGAATATGTAGCATTTACTCATTCGCGTCATTGTCACAAAGTATCAAAGAATATTGAATGAATGAATGTTGTAGTAAACGAGATACAAAGAAAATTGTTTAAATCAATAAGGAAAAGCTAGGAAATGAATTTCTAGTGAGCCATGATGCATCATAGTGTGTTTATGGTTAATGAAAAATTGCATTGCAAAGGTGGTTATTCTCGGGAGATTTAGGAAATACCATTTTCCTCTCGGTCTACTACGATCTCCCTAGGTTTGGCCTTTCTTTTTGTCTTTCTCCTTGTGGCTATGTTTATTACAAGATTGAGAGGGAGTAGGCCTTGGTTGGCCCTAGCCCTCGTTTGCATTCACCCTACAAAAATGTTGAAAGAATCAAAGTTTCCAACACGAACAAAAAGTAGTTGTTTTAGGGAGGTTAGTACAAACAAAGTAAAAACAACAAGTGAATTGAAGTCAAAACATTGCGAATATTCCAAAGATAAAACACAAGTCAATATCAACCGTTTTGCCCTCCCTAGCGACGACGCCATTTGATTTACCGCTGTTTTGTGGTTGTTAAAATAAAAGATTGTTGGGGTTACCCCGGGTTGTGTCGGCATCTAGGGAGGTCAAATTAGAAGTATTGACAAGTCTTTAATCAATGGAATATGTAGCATTTACTCATTCGCGTCATTGTCACAAAGTATCAAAGAATATTGAATGAATGAATGTTGTAGTAAACGAGATACAAAGAAAATTGTTTAAATCAATAAGGAAAAGCTAGGAAATGAATTTCTAGTGAGCCATGATGCATCATAGTGTGTTTATGGTTAATGAAAAATTGCATTGCAAAGGTGGTTATTCTCGGGAGATTTAGGAAATACCATTTTCCTCTCGGTCTACTACGATCTCCCTAGGTTTGGCCTTTCTTTTTGTCTTTCTCCTTGTGGCTATGTTTATTACAAGATTGAGAGGGAGTAGGCCTTGGTTGGCCCTAGCCCTCGTTTGCATTCACCCTACAAAAATGTTGAAAGAATCAAAGTTTCCAACACGAACAAAAAGTAGTTGTTTTAGGGAGGTTAGTACAAACAAAGTAAAAACAACAAGTGAATTGAAGTCAAAACATTGCGAATATTCCAAAGATAAAACACAAGTCAATATCAACCGTTTTGCCCTCCCTAGCGACGACGCCATTTGATTTACCGCTGTTTTGTGGTTGTTAAAATAAAAGATTGTTGGGGTTACCCCGGGTTGTGTCGGCATCTAGGGAGGTCAAATTAGAAGTATTGACAAGTCTTTAATCAATGGAATATGTAGCATTTACTCATTCGCGTCATTGTCACAAAGTATCAAAGAATATTGAATGAATGAATGTTGTAGTAAACGAGATACAAAGAAAATTGTTTAAATCAATAAGGAAAAGCTAGGAAATGAATTTCTAGTGAGCCATGATGCATCATAGTGTGTTTATGGTTAATGAAAAATTGCATTGCAAAGGTGGTTATTCTCGGGAGATTTAGGAAATACCATTTTCCTCTCGGTCTACTACGATCTCCCTAGGTTTGGCCTTTCTTTTTGTCTTTCTCCTTGTGGCTATGTTTATTACAAGATTGAGAGGGAGTAGGCCTTGGTTGGCCCTAGCCCTCGTTTGCATTCACCCTACAAAAATGTTGAAAGAATCAAAGTTTCCAACACGAACAAAAAGTAGTTGTTTTAGGGAGGTTAGTACAAACAAAGTAAAAACAACAAGTGAATTGAAGTCAAAACATTGCGAATATTCCAAAGATAAAACACAAGTCAATATCAACCGTTTTGCCCTCCCTAGCGACGACGCCATTTGATTTACCGCTGTTTTGTGGTTGTTAAAATAAAAGATTGTTGGGGTTACCCCGGGTTGTGTCGGCATCTAGGGAGGTCAAATTAGAAGTATTGACAAGTCTTTAATCAATGGAATATGTAGCATTTACTCATTCGCGTCATTGTCACAAAGTATCAAAGAATATTGAATGAATGAATGTTGTAGTAAACGAGATACAAAGAAAATTGTTTAAATCAATAAGGAAAAGCTAGGAAATGAATTTCTAGTGAGCCATGATGCATCATAGTGTGTTTATGGTTAATGAAAAATTGCATTGCAAAGGTGGTTATTCTCGGGAGATTTAGGAAATACCATTTTCCTCTCGGTCTACTACGATCTCCCTAGGTTTGGCCTTTCTTTTTGTCTTTCTCCTTGTGGCTATGTTTATTACAAGATTGAGAGGGAGTAGGCCTTGGTTGGCCCTAGCCCTCGTTTGCATTCACCCTACAAAAATGTTGAAAGAATCAAAGTTTCCAACACGAACAAAAAGTAGTTGTTTTAGGGAGGTTAGTACAAACAAAGTAAAAACAACAAGTGAATTGAAGTCAAAACATTGCGAATATTCCAAAGATAAAACACAAGTCAATATCAACCGTTTTGCCCTCCCTAGCGACGACGCCATTTGATTTACCGCTGTTTTGTGGTTGTTAAAATAAAAGATTGTTGGGGTTACCCCGGGTTGTGTCGGCATCTAGGGAGGTCAAATTAGAAGTATTGACAAGTCTTTAATCAATGGAATATGTAGCATTTACTCATTCGCGTCATTGTCACAAAGTATCAAAGAATATTGAATGAATGAATGTTGTAGTAAACGAGATACAAAGAAAATTGTTTAAATCAATAAGGAAAAGCTAGGAAATGAATTTCTAGTGAGCCATGATGCATCATAGTGTGTTTATGGTTAATGAAAAATTGCATTGCAAAGGTGGTTATTCTCGGGAGATTTAGGAAATACCATTTTCCTCTCGGTCTACTACGATCTCCCTAGGTTTGGCCTTTCTTTTTGTCTTTCTCCTTGTGGCTATGTTTATTACAAGATTGAGAGGGAGTAGGCCTTGGTTGGCCCTAGCCCTCGTTTGCATTCACCCTACAAAAATGTTGAAAGAATCAAAGTTTCCAACACGAACAAAAAGTAGTTGTTTTAGGGAGGTTAGTACAAACAAAGTAAAAACAACAAGTGAATTGAAGTCAAAACATTGCGAATATTCCAAAGATAAAACACAAGTCAATATCAACCGTTTTGCCCTCCCTAGCGACGACGCCATTTGATTTACCGCTGTTTTGTGGTTGTTAAAATAAAAGATTGTTGGGGTTACCCCGGGTTGTGTCGGCATCTAGGGAGGTCAAATTAGAAGTATTGACAAGTCTTTAATCAATGGAATATGTAGCATTTACTCATTCGCGTCATTGTCACAAAGTATCAAAGAATATTGAATGAATGAATGTTGTAGTAAACGAGATACAAAGAAAATTGTTTAAATCAATAAGGAAAAGCTAGGAAATGAATTTCTAGTGAGCCATGATGCATCATAGTGTGTTTATGGTTAATGAAAAATTGCATTGCAAAGGTGGTTATTCTCGGGAGATTTAGGAAATACCATTTTCCTCTCGGTCTACTACGATCTCCCTAGGTTTGGCCTTTCTTTTTGTCTTTCTCCTTGTGGCTATGTTTATTACAAGATTGAGAGGGAGTAGGCCTTGGTTGGCCCTAGCCCTCGTTTGCATTCACCCTACAAAAATGTTGAAAGAATCAAAGTTTCCAACACGAACAAAAAGTAGTTGTTTTAGGGAGGTTAGTACAAACAAAGTAAAAACAACAAGTGAATTGAAGTCAAAACATTGCGAATATTCCAAAGATAAAACACAAGTCAATATCAACCGTTTTGCCCTCCCTAGCGACGACGCCATTTGATTTACCGCTGTTTTGTGGTTGTTAAAATAAAAGATTGTTGGGGTTACCCCGGGTTGTGTCGGCATCTAGGGAGGTCAAATTAGAAGTATTGACAAGTCTTTAATCAATGGAATATGTAGCATTTACTCATTCGCGTCATTGTCACAAAGTATCAAAGAATATTGAATGAATGAATGTTGTAGTAAACGAGATACAAAGAAAATTGTTTAAATCAATAAGGAAAAGCTAGGAAATGAATTTCTAGTGAGCCATGATGCATCATAGTGTGTTTATGGTTAATGAAAAATTGCATTGCAAAGGTGGTTATTCTCGGGAGATTTAGGAAATACCATTTTCCTCTCGGTCTACTACGATCTCCCTAGGTTTGGCCTTTCTTTTTGTCTTTCTCCTTGTGGCTATGTTTATTACAAGATTGAGAGGGAGTAGGCCTTGGTTGGCCCTAGCCCTCGTTTGCATTCACCCTACAAAAATGTTGAAAGAATCAAAGTTTCCAACACGAACAAAAAGTAGTTGTTTTAGGGAGGTTAGTACAAACAAAGTAAAAACAACAAGTGAATTGAAGTCAAAACATTGCGAATATTCCAAAGATAAAACACAAGTCAATATCAACCGTTTTGCCCTCCCTAGCGACGACGCCATTTGATTTACCGCTGTTTTGTGGTTGTTAAAATAAAAGATTGTTGGGGTTACCCCGGGTTGTGTCGGCATCTAGGGAGGTCAAATTAGAAGTATTGACAAGTCTTTAATCAATGGAATATGTAGCATTTACTCATTCGCGTCATTGTCACAAAGTATCAAAGAATATTGAATGAATGAATGTTGTAGTAAACGAGATACAAAGAAAATTGTTTAAATCAATAAGGAAAAGCTAGGAAATGAATTTCTAGTGAGCCATGATGCATCATAGTGTGTTTATGGTTAATGAAAAATTGCATTGCAAAGGTGGTTATTCTCGGGAGATTTAGGAAATACCATTTTCCTCTCGGTCTACTACGATCTCCCTAGGTTTGGCCTTTCTTTTTGTCTTTCTCCTTGTGGCTATGTTTATTACAAGATTGAGAGGGAGTAGGCCTTGGTTGGCCCTAGCCCTCGTTTGCATTCACCCTACAAAAATGTTGAAAGAATCAAAGTTTCCAACACGAACAAAAAGTAGTTGTTTTAGGGAGGTTAGTACAAACAAAGTAAAAACAACAAGTGAATTGAAGTCAAAACATTGCGAATATTCCAAAGATAAAACACAAGTCAATATCAACCGTTTTGCCCTCCCTAGCGACGACGCCATTTGATTTACCGCTGTTTTGTGGTTGTTAAAATAAAAGATTGTTGGGGTTACCCCGGGTTGTGTCGGCATCTAGGGAGGTCAAATTAGAAGTATTGACAAGTCTTTAATCAATGGAATATGTAGCATTTACTCATTCGCGTCATTGTCACAAAGTATCAAAGAATATTGAATGAATGAATGTTGTAGTAAACGAGATACAAAGAAAATTGTTTAAATCAATAAGGAAAAGCTAGGAAATGAATTTCTAGTGAGCCATGATGCATCATAGTGTGTTTATGGTTAATGAAAAATTGCATTGCAAAGGTGGTTATTCTCGGGAGATTTAGGAAATACCATTTTCCTCTCGGTCTACTACGATCTCCCTAGGTTTGGCCTTTCTTTTTGTCTTTCTCCTTGTGGCTATGTTTATTACAAGATTGAGAGGGAGTAGGCCTTGGTTGGCCCTAGCCCTCGTTTGCATTCACCCTACAAAAATGTTGAAAGAATCAAAGTTTCCAACACGAACAAAAAGTAGTTGTTTTAGGGAGGTTAGTACAAACAAAGTAAAAACAACAAGTGAATTGAAGTCAAAACATTGCGAATATTCCAAAGATAAAACACAAGTCAATATCAACCGTTTTGCCCTCCCTAGCGACGACGCCATTTGATTTACCGCTGTTTTGTGGTTGTTAAAATAAAAGATTGTTGGGGTTACCCCGGGTTGTGTCGGCATCTAGGGAGGTCAAATTAGAAGTATTGACAAGTCTTTAATCAATGGAATATGTAGCATTTACTCATTCGCGTCATTGTCACAAAGTATCAAAGAATATTGAATGAATGAATGTTGTAGTAAACGAGATACAAAGAAAATTGTTTAAATCAATAAGGAAAAGCTAGGAAATGAATTTCTAGTGAGCCATGATGCATCATAGTGTGTTTATGGTTAATGAAAAATTGCATTGCAAAGGTGGTTATTCTCGGGAGATTTAGGAAATACCATTTTCCTCTCGGTCTACTACGATCTCCCTAGGTTTGGCCTTTCTTTTTGTCTTTCTCCTTGTGGCTATGTTTATTACAAGATTGAGAGGGAGTAGGCCTTGGTTGGCCCTAGCCCTCGTTTGCATTCACCCTACAAAAATGTTGAAAGAATCAAAGTTTCCAACACGAACAAAAAGTAGTTGTTTTAGGGAGGTTAGTACAAACAAAGTAAAAACAACAAGTGAATTGAAGTCAAAACATTGCGAATATTCCAAAGATAAAACACAAGTCAATATCAACCGTTTTGCCCTCCCTAGCGACGACGCCATTTGATTTACCGCTGTTTTGTGGTTGTTAAAATAAAAGATTGTTGGGGTTACCCCGGGTTGTGTCGGCATCTAGGGAGGTCAAATTAGAAGTATTGACAAGTCTTTAATCAATGGAATATGTAGCATTTACTCATTCGCGTCATTGTCACAAAGTATCAAAGAATATTGAATGAATGAATGTTGTAGTAAACGAGATACAAAGAAAATTGTTTAAATCAATAAGGAAAAGCTAGGAAATGAATTTCTAGTGAGCCATGATGCATCATAGTGTGTTTATGGTTAATGAAAAATTGCATTGCAAAGGTGGTTATTCTCGGGAGATTTAGGAAATACCATTTTCCTCTCGGTCTACTACGATCTCCCTAGGTTTGGCCTTTCTTTTTGTCTTTCTCCTTGTGGCTATGTTTATTACAAGATTGAGAGGGAGTAGGCCTTGGTTGGCCCTAGCCCTCGTTTGCATTCACCCTACAAAAATGTTGAAAGAATCAAAGTTTCCAACACGAACAAAAAGTAGTTGTTTTAGGGAGGTTAGTACAAACAAAGTAAAAACAACAAGTGAATTGAAGTCAAAACATTGCGAATATTCCAAAGATAAAACACAAGTCAATATCAACCGTTTTGCCCTCCCTAGCGACGACGCCATTTGATTTACCGCTGTTTTGTGGTTGTTAAAATAAAAGATTGTTGGGGTTACCCCGGGTTGTGTCGGCATCTAGGGAGGTCAAATTAGAAGTATTGACAAGTCTTTAATCAATGGAATATGTAGCATTTACTCATTCGCGTCATTGTCACAAAGTATCAAAGAATATTGAATGAATGAATGTTGTAGTAAACGAGATACAAAGAAAATTGTTTAAATCAATAAGGAAAAGCTAGGAAATGAATTTCTAGTGAGCCATGATGCATCATAGTGTGTTTATGGTTAATGAAAAATTGCATTGCAAAGGTGGTTATTCTCGGGAGATTTAGGAAATACCATTTTCCTCTCGGTCTACTACGATCTCCCTAGGTTTGGCCTTTCTTTTTGTCTTTCTCCTTGTGGCTATGTTTATTACAAGATTGAGAGGGAGTAGGCCTTGGTTGGCCCTAGCCCTCGTTTGCATTCACCCTACAAAAATGTTGAAAGAATCAAAGTTTCCAACACGAACAAAAAGTAGTTGTTTTAGGGAGGTTAGTACAAACAAAGTAAAAACAACAAGTGAATTGAAGTCAAAACATTGCGAATATTCCAAAGATAAAACACAAGTCAATATCAACCGTTTTGCCCTCCCTAGCGACGACGCCATTTGATTTACCGCTGTTTTGTGGTTGTTAAAATAAAAGATTGTTGGGGTTACCCCGGGTTGTGTCGGCATCTAGGGAGGTCAAATTAGAAGTATTGACAAGTCTTTAATCAATGGAATATGTAGCATTTACTCATTCGCGTCATTGTCACAAAGTATCAAAGAATATTGAATGAATGAATGTTGTAGTAAACGAGATACAAAGAAAATTGTTTAAATCAATAAGGAAAAGCTAGGAAATGAATTTCTAGTGAGCCATGATGCATCATAGTGTGTTTATGGTTAATGAAAAATTGCATTGCAAAGGTGGTTATTCTCGGGAGATTTAGGAAATACCATTTTCCTCTCGGTCTACTACGATCTCCCTAGGTTTGGCCTTTCTTTTTGTCTTTCTCCTTGTGGCTATGTTTATTACAAGATTGAGAGGGAGTAGGCCTTGGTTGGCCCTAGCCCTCGTTTGCATTCACCCTACAAAAATGTTGAAAGAATCAAAGTTTCCAACACGAACAAAAAGTAGTTGTTTTAGGGAGGTTAGTACAAACAAAGTAAAAACAACAAGTGAATTGAAGTCAAAACATTGCGAATATTCCAAAGATAAAACACAAGTCAATATCAACCGTTTTGCCCTCCCTAGCGACGACGCCATTTGATTTACCGCTGTTTTGTGGTTGTTAAAATAAAAGATTGTTGGGGTTACCCCGGGTTGTGTCGGCATCTAGGGAGGTCAAATTAGAAGTATTGACAAGTCTTTAATCAATGGAATATGTAGCATTTACTCATTCGCGTCATTGTCACAAAGTATCAAAGAATATTGAATGAATGAATGTTGTAGTAAACGAGATACAAAGAAAATTGTTTAAATCAATAAGGAAAAGCTAGGAAATGAATTTCTAGTGAGCCATGATGCATCATAGTGTGTTTATGGTTAATGAAAAATTGCATTGCAAAGGTGGTTATTCTCGGGAGATTTAGGAAATACCATTTTCCTCTCGGTCTACTACGATCTCCCTAGGTTTGGCCTTTCTTTTTGTCTTTCTCCTTGTGGCTATGTTTATTACAAGATTGAGAGGGAGTAGGCCTTGGTTGGCCCTAGCCCTCGTTTGCATTCACCCTACAAAAATGTTGAAAGAATCAAAGTTTCCAACACGAACAAAAAGTAGTTGTTTTAGGGAGGTTAGTACAAACAAAGTAAAAACAACAAGTGAATTGAAGTCAAAACATTGCGAATATTCCAAAGATAAAACACAAGTCAATATCAACCGTTTTGCCCTCCCTAGCGACGACGCCATTTGATTTACCGCTGTTTTGTGGTTGTTAAAATAAAAGATTGTTGGGGTTACCCCGGGTTGTGTCGGCATCTAGGGAGGTCAAATTAGAAGTATTGACAAGTCTTTAATCAATGGAATATGTAGCATTTACTCATTCGCGTCATTGTCACAAAGTATCAAAGAATATTGAATGAATGAATGTTGTAGTAAACGAGATACAAAGAAAATTGTTTAAATCAATAAGGAAAAGCTAGGAAATGAATTTCTAGTGAGCCATGATGCATCATAGTGTGTTTATGGTTAATGAAAAATTGCATTGCAAAGGTGGTTATTCTCGGGAGATTTAGGAAATACCATTTTCCTCTCGGTCTACTACGATCTCCCTAGGTTTGGCCTTTCTTTTTGTCTTTCTCCTTGTGGCTATGTTTATTACAAGATTGAGAGGGAGTAGGCCTTGGTTGGCCCTAGCCCTCGTTTGCATTCACCCTACAAAAATGTTGAAAGAATCAAAGTTTCCAACACGAACAAAAAGTAGTTGTTTTAGGGAGGTTAGTACAAACAAAGTAAAAACAACAAGTGAATTGAAGTCAAAACATTGCGAATATTCCAAAGATAAAACACAAGTCAATATCAACCGTTTTGCCCTCCCTAGCGACGACGCCATTTGATTTACCGCTGTTTTGTGGTTGTTAAAATAAAAGATTGTTGGGGTTACCCCGGGTTGTGTCGGCATCTAGGGAGGTCAAATTAGAAGTATTGACAAGTCTTTAATCAATGGAATATGTAGCATTTACTCATTCGCGTCATTGTCACAAAGTATCAAAGAATATTGAATGAATGAATGTTGTAGTAAACGAGATACAAAGAAAATTGTTTAAATCAATAAGGAAAAGCTAGGAAATGAATTTCTAGTGAGCCATGATGCATCATAGTGTGTTTATGGTTAATGAAAAATTGCATTGCAAAGGTGGTTATTCTCGGGAGATTTAGGAAATACCATTTTCCTCTCGGTCTACTACGATCTCCCTAGGTTTGGCCTTTCTTTTTGTCTTTCTCCTTGTGGCTATGTTTATTACAAGATTGAGAGGGAGTAGGCCTTGGTTGGCCCTAGCCCTCGTTTGCATTCACCCTACAAAAATGTTGAAAGAATCAAAGTTTCCAACACGAACAAAAAGTAGTTGTTTTAGGGAGGTTAGTACAAACAAAGTAAAAACAACAAGTGAATTGAAGTCAAAACATTGCGAATATTCCAAAGATAAAACACAAGTCAATATCAACCGTTTTGCCCTCCCTAGCGACGACGCCATTTGATTTACCGCTGTTTTGTGGTTGTTAAAATAAAAGATTGTTGGGGTTACCCCGGGTTGTGTCGGCATCTAGGGAGGTCAAATTAGAAGTATTGACAAGTCTTTAATCAATGGAATATGTAGCATTTACTCATTCGCGTCATTGTCACAAAGTATCAAAGAATATTGAATGAATGAATGTTGTAGTAAACGAGATACAAAGAAAATTGTTTAAATCAATAAGGAAAAGCTAGGAAATGAATTTCTAGTGAGCCATGATGCATCATAGTGTGTTTATGGTTAATGAAAAATTGCATTGCAAAGGTGGTTATTCTCGGGAGATTTAGGAAATACCATTTTCCTCTCGGTCTACTACGATCTCCCTAGGTTTGGCCTTTCTTTTTGTCTTTCTCCTTGTGGCTATGTTTATTACAAGATTGAGAGGGAGTAGGCCTTGGTTGGCCCTAGCCCTCGTTTGCATTCACCCTACAAAAATGTTGAAAGAATCAAAGTTTCCAACACGAACAAAAAGTAGTTGTTTTAGGGAGGTTAGTACAAACAAAGTAAAAACAACAAGTGAATTGAAGTCAAAACATTGCGAATATTCCAAAGATAAAACACAAGTCAATATCAACCGTTTTGCCCTCCCTAGCGACGACGCCATTTGATTTACCGCTGTTTTGTGGTTGTTAAAATAAAAGATTGTTGGGGTTACCCCGGGTTGTGTCGGCATCTAGGGAGGTCAAATTAGAAGTATTGACAAGTCTTTAATCAATGGAATATGTAGCATTTACTCATTCGCGTCATTGTCACAAAGTATCAAAGAATATTGAATGAATGAATGTTGTAGTAAACGAGATACAAAGAAAATTGTTTAAATCAATAAGGAAAAGCTAGGAAATGAATTTCTAGTGAGCCATGATGCATCATAGTGTGTTTATGGTTAATGAAAAATTGCATTGCAAAGGTGGTTATTCTCGGGAGATTTAGGAAATACCATTTTCCTCTCGGTCTACTACGATCTCCCTAGGTTTGGCCTTTCTTTTTGTCTTTCTCCTTGTGGCTATGTTTATTACAAGATTGAGAGGGAGTAGGCCTTGGTTGGCCCTAGCCCTCGTTTGCATTCACCCTACAAAAATGTTGAAAGAATCAAAGTTTCCAACACGAACAAAAAGTAGTTGTTTTAGGGAGGTTAGTACAAACAAAGTAAAAACAACAAGTGAATTGAAGTCAAAACATTGCGAATATTCCAAAGATAAAACACAAGTCAATATCAACCGTTTTGCCCTCCCTAGCGACGACGCCATTTGATTTACCGCTGTTTTGTGGTTGTTAAAATAAAAGATTGTTGGGGTTACCCCGGGTTGTGTCGGCATCTAGGGAGGTCAAATTAGAAGTATTGACAAGTCTTTAATCAATGGAATATGTAGCATTTACTCATTCGCGTCATTGTCACAAAGTATCAAAGAATATTGAATGAATGAATGTTGTAGTAAACGAGATACAAAGAAAATTGTTTAAATCAATAAGGAAAAGCTAGGAAATGAATTTCTAGTGAGCCATGATGCATCATAGTGTGTTTATGGTTAATGAAAAATTGCATTGCAAAGGTGGTTATTCTCGGGAGATTTAGGAAATACCATTTTCCTCTCGGTCTACTACGATCTCCCTAGGTTTGGCCTTTCTTTTTGTCTTTCTCCTTGTGGCTATGTTTATTACAAGATTGAGAGGGAGTAGGCCTTGGTTGGCCCTAGCCCTCGTTTGCATTCACCCTACAAAAATGTTGAAAGAATCAAAGTTTCCAACACGAACAAAAAGTAGTTGTTTTAGGGAGGTTAGTACAAACAAAGTAAAAACAACAAGTGAATTGAAGTCAAAACATTGCGAATATTCCAAAGATAAAACACAAGTCAATATCAACCGTTTTGCCCTCCCTAGCGACGACGCCATTTGATTTACCGCTGTTTTGTGGTTGTTAAAATAAAAGATTGTTGGGGTTACCCCGGGTTGTGTCGGCATCTAGGGAGGTCAAATTAGAAGTATTGACAAGTCTTTAATCAATGGAATATGTAGCATTTACTCATTCGCGTCATTGTCACAAAGTATCAAAGAATATTGAATGAATGAATGTTGTAGTAAACGAGATACAAAGAAAATTGTTTAAATCAATAAGGAAAAGCTAGGAAATGAATTTCTAGTGAGCCATGATGCATCATAGTGTGTTTATGGTTAATGAAAAATTGCATTGCAAAGGTGGTTATTCTCGGGAGATTTAGGAAATACCATTTTCCTCTCGGTCTACTACGATCTCCCTAGGTTTGGCCTTTCTTTTTGTCTTTCTCCTTGTGGCTATGTTTATTACAAGATTGAGAGGGAGTAGGCCTTGGTTGGCCCTAGCCCTCGTTTGCATTCACCCTACAAAAATGTTGAAAGAATCAAAGTTTCCAACACGAACAAAAAGTAGTTGTTTTAGGGAGGTTAGTACAAACAAAGTAAAAACAACAAGTGAATTGAAGTCAAAACATTGCGAATATTCCAAAGATAAAACACAAGTCAATATCAACCGTTTTGCCCTCCCTAGCGACGACGCCATTTGATTTACCGCTGTTTTGTGGTTGTTAAAATAAAAGATTGTTGGGGTTACCCCGGGTTGTGTCGGCATCTAGGGAGGTCAAATTAGAAGT
>NC_044927.1:16331176-16331389 GCF_003576645.1 Ipomoea triloba
AATGAAAAATTGCATTACAAAGGTGGTTATTCTCGGGAGGTTTAGGAAGTACCATTTTCCTCGCGGTCTACTAGGATTTCCCTAGGTTTGGCCTTTCTTTTTGTCTTTCTCCTTGTGGCTCGGTTTATTTCAAGATTGAGAGGGGGTAGGTCTTGGTTGGCCCTAGCCCTCGTTTGCATTGACCCTACAAAAATGTTGAAAGAATCAAAGTTT
>NC_044927.1:16346847-16352756 GCF_003576645.1 Ipomoea triloba
GAAGTCTTAAGCTTCTGAAGGTTAATGGAGCTGTACTTTCTATTACTATGAACCCAAATTCAAAGAGTTTTTCTGTTGGGTCTGATCAAGGATACGTAAGCCTTCTTTCTTACAATTCTTCTTTTTTTTACTATTTAAGTATTTATGCATTCACTCTTTTTTCTCTGCTATTCTCCTCTATCCTATTGGTTCAGGAGTTCAGGTTATTTTGGTCTGGCTGTCATTACAAGTCTGTTAGTTTCAATATGCTAAAGAATATTAGAAGTAGAATGATTTATATGTGTTGGTAAAGTACTGTTATTGGAGGAATAGTACATTGTCTAATCTGATGGTACCAATCATAGCAAAAAGTGTTAGTGACAAAGTTAATTAGTTCTTGACATCCTCGCTTCCAGGCATGCTCAACTTTTTGTTGTTATGTTAATGCCTAAATTTGATATTTGAATTGACTTTATATATAGGTCTCACTAATTGATATTGAGAGCCTCAGCGTATTGTATGAAAGGCACATAGCAACTGAACTCTGCACAGGTATCATCTCTTCACAGTTTGAGACATGCAGCCTCCATGGTTTTGAGAAGAATGTTCTAGTGCTGGCTACAAGAGATTCATCAGTGTTGGCACTTGAGGGTGAGACAGGGAACATATTAAGCCCTAGTATGGTTCATCCTAAGAAGCCCTCCAGAGCTCTATTTATGCAGATTATTGGTAATTTTTTAGTATTAGAAGTGTCGAATTTTTTGACATTTGGAGGATAGTGATATTCATGGAATTACATAATCAGTAATTATACAGTTTTCTCCTTTTCTTGGCTTTTACAGGTGTACAGGAAAATTCCAATAGAGGATCTAGCATTTCAGATTGCATGAACACAGATAAGGGGAATTCTGATGCCTCAAGGCTACCACTTGTATTACTCTGTTCTGAAAAAGCTGTTTATGTGTATTCCTTGGTGCATGTAGTTCAGGTAAGCAGGCATGCTATATCGAACATAAATTAGGCTTGTGCAAATTCTTACCCTTTTTTTCCCCATCTATTTATACATAGGGAGTTAAAAAAGTACACTACAAAAAGAAGTTTCATTCCTCTTCTTGCTGCTGGGCTTCCACTTTTGATGGTCCTCAGGCTGGTGTCACTCTTCTCTTTTCAAATGGAAAAGTTGAAATAAGGTATCGCATTTCCTTTTCGATGACCTTCAACAGAGATAATTAATGTGCAAAAAACCATTGACACATAATTAATTAATAGACCAAGAGCTGCTCTTTCTTGAATGCATGTCATTCAAGAATACATTTCCTGCACAGATGCATGTTCATTTAGTGGTTCTGTTTGGGACCAAAGGAACTCATCACAATTTAAAATCTTGAAGTATGAATCCTTGTTAGACCTCTGAGACATCAATGTTGGACCTGTAACCTTGGAACATAAATACCATCCTTTCATATGGGAAGGGTCAGTCTTTCTTACCATAGAAAAGGAGATTAATTTTGGTGTCAAGAAATTGAATTATTAGTCCACTGTGAATTCCGCTTTACAATGTTATTAAATTTATACGTCACTTGGGAAGGATGAAATTGCTTCTAGTTGATTGAATCTTAAGCCATAACCTGTTATTTCAAATTCTCTCCTTTGTTCTCCAACTTTTCCTTCTTGCCATATTTATCAGTTGTGTAGGGAGCATGTTTTTTGAATCTAGCTGACTATGTTGTAAAAACTTCAGATCCCTTCCAGAGCTATCCCTTCTAAAAGAAACATCAGTAAGAGGGCTTACGGTTTCAACTCCAAAAGCAAACTCAATTTCTGACACCTCCATATGCTCTTCGCATAGTGGTGAACTCATAGTGGTACATCAGGCTAAGTTTGATGCTTTTTTTTTTCAATAACATTATAATGCTTGAAAGCTCACAAGAACTCTGGAAATTTCTTCTTGATAAGGTGGACAGGGATCAAGAAATGTTTTTCATCTCAGTTTCAGTCCTAAAGGATTCCTACAGGTACTGAACTAAGAACTGGACATGTGATTTATTCTACATGCCTGTAATTTTGTATTTCTTTCCTCAATTTCCATTAATTAATGAGGCAGAATGGAAAATATACCTTACCCCCTTCCCTAGTTTCTTTTTCTTTTAAATGAAATAGCAATAGGCTCCATATTTGCAGTATTGCTGAATGGGCTGTTTCTTGTTCCGCTATAGGTTTCTGGACCTTGCATCCCAAGTTTACGATAGAGAGATATTGGTTGAACAAGGACCTATTTCAGCACCCATCATCCATAAAGAAAAGAAAAAGGTCGGTGTTCCTAACTTTTTGAAGTATGCATGGCTCTATGGTACACAAATAAGAAAACCTTCAAATTGCTTTTGGGCAATAGGGTATATTTGGGTCTGTCATCAAAGGAAACAAAGCAAAGAATCCACCTGAACAAGCAGCTGAAGATCCGCAAGAAAGTATTGAAGAATTGTCAGCAATCTTTTCAGTTCCCAATTTTCCTTTAGATGCAGAGAATGATGAGAAGTTAAGCATGGATGAAGATGACATCTTGGATATAGGTATTTCACATATGCCATACACCTTCAGTATGTTTTGCACTTTCCCATCTTGGTGCTCCCCACACCAAGCTCCTCCGCTATGTTATTAGATTTCTGGAGAGTGGAATCATTTTATATTGAAAAACACTTTTTTTTCTGGAGTGCTAATTACATCAAGATTGTAATGTGTACTTAGCAATCTGAAATTGAAGTGCCTTTATCCAGTTGAAATTTCATTTCTCAGTGCACTTTCTGTAGCTTATAGTCATAGATGTGCTGATTGGCCTTACATTTTCCTTTTGAAGATGACATTGACATTGAAGATCCTGTAGTGAAACCTAAAGGAAATCCAATGGTTGCAGCACTAAACAAACAGAACCTTACAAATTCATTTGAAGCAATCAGAGGTTAGTTTTGGACAGGATGGCTGTTGAAATTTGTTTTACTTGAGATTCACATTCATCTTGAACTCTTCATCTTCATTTTTCAGGGAAACTTAAGAGCTTGAAGGTCAAAAATGACAAAGTTCAAGTTACTGAATCACCACAGGATGAGAAGGCTGGTGCTGTTGACCAAATAAAGAAAAAATATGGATACACTTCAAGTGTAAGCATTCATCCTTTACATTTAGTACCAATCAAGTGCCTTGATAGTATACTACTGTCATAAGCCAGTAATTGACTACAACTGAATACTCCAACCTGTAATGCAGGAAACAAGTGCTGCAGAAGCAGCAAAATCAAAGCTCAGTGAAAATTTGAGAAAATTGCAGGTACTAATAATACCAAATACACCATCTTCTTGATATAGACCTTTTCATACTTCATCTCTCAGTTTTTGTCTTAAAATAGCATGGATCAAGATACTATGACTACTTTTCTGGGTTGTTGGGCATGCAGGGCATCAACCTTAGAACAGCTGAGATGCAGGATACTGCCAGATCATTTTCTGCCATGGCTAAAGAGGTGCTAAAATTTGCTGGGAATGAGAAAGGAAATGATAAAGCAAGTTCCTGATCCTCCACACACTGTCCCTTATAGTCCAATTAGTACTTGGTTGTGTTTCTTTTCTGCCTCTTAATTTATTCAATATTTGCAGAATGCAAAGCAGTATGTTATGAATGTGTTCTGTTCTGCAAAATGGTCATTATTAGTGTGCAGAGTGAGCTTCTTGTTTTTTCTTTGGTAAAAGCAGTGTACAGAACCACATATGTACATGCATATGTATTATGTAAATTGAATCTTCCTAAAATTACATATCCTGATCTTTGCTTTACAGAAAAGCATTTCCAAACTTTTTTTTCTAAATAGAAAATGTTACACCAAATTTTTGTATCAGTCTGTGACATTTGTAATAACCTTCCGTTTTCATTAGTAATTCATGCAACATTAGTTACTCGAGTTCACCTTGCAATGTGGATCTGGGTCCAAAGATACACAATTTAAATACTAAATATTTACAATTTGTGATGATCTTGCATTGTATACACAATTCTCCAAACTTAGAAATACATTAGAAGTTCACTCACAATTTCAATACTAAAATACACAATTTAGAACTAAGGTTCATCTTGCCAGGTGGACCAGTCCATGGTATAACAATTTAGGCTATACGCAAGATTGGGTTCTACGACTCATTACAATATTTCACATATGATTAAGGTGATGGTATTCAAGAGAACGTGGACAAATTCGGAGAAAACCAGATTAAATGTACAAGAGAACAATGAAGAAATTCTGTCCAAAAAGTGTAACAACCAAAATAAAAAAAAAACCTGTGTAGTAAAGAAGGACGGATTGGTTAATGGCCAAATAAGCATTATGCTTCAATAAAAGAACAAAATCACTTGCATTGATCTATTCCCTACCTACGTGTACGTATAGGATTGGGCCTAGCTCTACACACTACTCTAAAAAAATTGGTCAAAAGATAAAAGTAATGAAATGGAGGAAAGTTTTTATTGTCCTGTATGGCTGCTTAATGTCACAGCATATGATTGGGAGATAACAGGGAAAACTTGTTATGATTACTTATGTTTTTAAGTCTAATTACAAATTTTATTGATTAGTCGGTTATAATCGCACCTATAAAAACCAATAATTATATTAGAGCATCTCCATCAGTAAATTTTAGTGTGGTTTTTGAGAAAGTATAGCTGATGTGGAGGACAGAGGCAGTGGAGAGAGAAGGTGGAGGGTCTTTGCAGGAGGAGAGGTTTTGGACAGAGCAAGTGGAGCCCTCGTGGAGGATAGAGAGAGTGAACACAAGAGCGTGTTTCTTGCACCTTACGTGCCCAGCGAGCACGTAAAGATTCTGCTTTATTTTATTATTATTTTCTCTTTCCTCGCATCTTCCATTCCTACTCACACCTGCAATCTCTGCAAAAACCCCTCAAACACTACAACTATATCACTTAAAATTTGTGCCTTTTTGTTCATTTATTTTGATTAAATTTTTTTATCACTTAAAATTTGTGCCTTTTTTCATTTATTTTGATTAAATTTTTTGTATTAATAAATAAAGAAATAGTCTTTCATCATTAACAAATTATGGCTACATATTCCTTGCACTAGATAGATTGTTTTGCAATGAAATACTACAAATGATTGATCATTCAAGTCTGAATATATAATTTTTTTTCCTCTAGGTCTTTTTAAATCAACCAACTCAACACCCATGGATTATCAAGAGTGCATGCATCTCCCACTTTAATTTCAATGATTTTTGCTTAATGCAGTGTACACTTATCCTTATTCCCAAAATAATTTGAGTTTGAAACAATTCAATTGAGATTTGATTAAATTAGTCGTATTTTATAAGATGCAAATATTAGTATTAGTGTTGGCCCTGGAATAATATAATAATATGGTTATACTTAAATTGGCCTTTTTTAAGATACATTCAACAACATTCATAATCTGTAGTATAGAATTTTGGTTTCTAAAATTCTAAATACATGTTTTTTTAATTAAAATTTTAAAAACGTGTTTTTTTTATAACCTGCAATTTTGCATAGATGTTATTAGAATACTTAATATTGATTAGTTTTTTGTATGAAAATGTTAAAATAATTTTGACCAATGATTCCTTGAATATTGATTGATTTACTACATGAATTTAACTTGAGCATGAAATTTGATACAAAATCAACAGTCGTTATACCGTGCTTTGCAGTCTCAAAAGATAGTACTTTACATTTGTTTTTATATTATCGCATGAAAATGTAGTTATATCGAAATGTAATTGTAGTTGTGTTGAAATGTAACTGCAGTGTATATGAATTAATACTGAATAACAGTTTCACATTTGTGTTTTATATTATCGAATGAAATTGTAGTTATATCGAAATGTAACTGTAGTTGTGTTGAAATGTAACTGCAG
>NC_044927.1:16353756-16356256 GCF_003576645.1 Ipomoea triloba
ATGGGATTTTGATTGAATAGTTGACTCAGCCCCTTGTTGTTAGACGCGCATCCGTTTTCTTGCTTTACTAATAACATATATAGGGCTTACGTTTTTCAGCTTGATCGGAATCGATTCTATGATTGAATAGCAGAAGTGCTACTTAGTAGTAGAAACTCGGAGAGACAGACAGAGAGGGGACTCTTTCATACCTGCAAACCCCTAGGATGAGAAGTAGGCCCCTTGTTTTTGGCAGGAAGAGTTCCAGCCTTTGTTGCCCCTCGGTAGGGTGAGTCTACTTAGCGAACTGGCAGGACGCGGAGATCAATTGATCAATATGAATCTCGAGAGTGGATGGTTGATCGCCGCCTCCTTGTCCTGGAGGCTCTCCGGCCGGGGAGGGGCTTGCTATCGTAACCTTTTCTCCCGGTGTATGTGAAAAAGAGTGACGAACTCCTTTTTTTTCGGTCATAGGTTGGTCCAAAGAACGAGAGTCGGCTTCCTTAAGTCCGTTGTTCCTCAGTAGCTCAGTGGTAGAGCGGTCGGCTGTTAACTGACTGGTCGTAGGTTCAAATCCTACTTGGGGAGATTTTTTAGTTATCGCTTTTCTGACCTAGCAGAATCGTAGGACATCAAAAGTGGTAAGTTTATTGTTGGTTTTTATTCCTCACTCTCGTATAGGTGAACTTGGTTCGTTAAATTCTTAGGGATAAGAAGGATCCACTGGAAAGACTGGAGGAGTATCTTCATTAGCCGGAAGGAATTAGTCTCCACTAGCGTCATTCGAAGAACGAACAAGAAAAGGGTGACTGTTTAGGTAGGATAGATGGATGTGGCCCAATGGCTAAAGCTCCGCCAGCTTCTTGTAGACTGAACTCTCTTCTCTTTAGGCTCCGAGTTGTTTTTGGGTGGGATGGTCTAATTTTTCTTCGCCACTAGTGGCAACGAAGTTCTTGGTAATTAGCAAGGGGGAAGGAAGATCTCCACTCATTTCATTCATTCAGTGCCTGCGGTGAGGCGCGACCCACAACAAACGAAGGGGGAAAGCTTGCTTTGCTTGCTGTAGCCCTATTTTAGTAGATTAGGCTTGGTAAGCGTAAGCTATATTTAAGTAGGCTCGCAGCTTCGCTCAGCAGAAGAGCCTGACTTTTTATTATATTAGTAAAGCGCTAGCGCCCAACCTATACAAGGGCTTTTAAGGGATAGGGGAAGGGAAGAAAACAAAGAGGGTCACTCCTTTTTTTTAGGAACATGGCTCGTTCATTCACTTGCTCATGAACTCGCAGCTTCGCCAGAAGCGACGAACCCTTGATCCTAGCCGACGACTACATGAGGGGGAAGCTATCGTAGAAGCTTTACCCCTTGCTTTACAGAGATAGTTATGAACTTACTAAATGACTAGATTCTCCCGGAACGCTAGCTAAGCTAATAGTCTTAGTTCCCTTCAATTAAATCAATAAGCTTTTTTATTGATTCAGGGCGCCGCCCCCTTTCTTAGAATTAGAACCCATTGAGGGGGGCCTCGGCCCGGGAAGGGGAGAGTGGCCGAGTGGTCAAAAGCGGCAGACTGTAAATCTGTTGAAGTTTTTCTACGTAGGTTCGAATCCTGCCTCTCCCACTTGTTTGTTGTAGACTTCAGAGAAGAGAAAAGAGGCATTCATCAGCGTAGGAAGGCCAACCGAGCGAAGCTCTTTCTTTTTTTTGGCCGTGCCGTGAAGTTCAATTGTATCGTATGTTAGTTAGAGAGGTTGGAATTGAAGGCACATCCTTCCCCTATTGTCCTTCTAGCGCTGGGACATAGTCTTTCAATTCATCTCTTCTCCCCTGCTTCATCAGGTATGCAGGTGAAGCAGTAGAAAACCAATCAATTCAAAGATCTTAGATGAAGACGAATCTATGAACAGCAAAATCGTCGGATCGCCTGATTCTGCTTATGCCAATGAGGAAGTAGGTGCTATCTTCAGGTTCGGTCTTTCATTCCTCGCTCGGGGACTCTTTCGTGCTTGCTTGGGGTTCTTGCTTTTTTGTTTAGCAGCCCCGGACCAGATTCAATAGCTACCATACCACTTCACGAAGTGAGCCTCCACCTAGACATAGAAAGTCCTTTTCTAGCGGCTCTGCCTGAGACTGAGGAAAGCCCCAGCCCCGAGTCGGTTAAAGCCCAGCTCTTTCGGACTTCAAGTTCCGTGCTTCCCAATTAGTCACTCATCTCGCGCTACTATTGAATCTACTTTTTGATTCACTTTTTGGAACAAAAACAAGAAAGAGCGTGCGTATCTAACTAATAGACTGAGACTCGGCCTTTAGACTATCAGTTCCGTCCTTTTCTTGTCCTTTTACCGGATTCGGACATGAATTCTAACTATACAGATTGTTTTGTTTAAGACATTATCGGGCAAGACTTTAGGTTCAAGTCAAGTGATTGGATAATGGATAGAGCTTGTGCATCTTTTCGTTCATAGTGGGATAGGGTCCCCTTTTGTATCTGACCTTTAGATCAGGGGAGACAGAATCAATTCTA
>NC_044927.1:16404663-16412163 GCF_003576645.1 Ipomoea triloba
CGAACTACTACGATCTATATATTCCCCATCTATATCCAATCCCAACGAGAATAGAAGCGAGTCGCTTCCGGCTTGTCTTGTAGTCGTAGTCTTTTAGCTTATGTAGTCGTCGGCCTTCCTACACGCATGCGTTCGCCAGAATGCCTCCTTGGTTCGGGACGAAGCCAAGCCGATACATACGATAGGCGAAGGAAAGACCCCCATTTCATAGCGCCTGGGGAACGCAAGTTTCATCGAGGATTGGAGAGGAGAGGTGGAAGAAAAGGCTCGGGATGGATTTAGGAGTCTTTGTGCGAGCCGTATGCGGTGAGAGTCGCACGTACGGTAACGAGGGGGGTTCGCGTCTATACGTGTAGTGGGGTGCTTGGGCCTACCCACCCTATTTGTTCCATGATCTATGGGTCTACTGGAGCTACCCACTTCGATCAATTAGCCAAGATTTTGACCGGATACGAAATCACTGGTGCTCGATCTAGTGGTATTTTTATGGGGATTCTGTTTATCGCTGTAGGATTCCTATTCAAGATCACTGCAGTTCCTTTTCGGGCGGCTGTAGGATGGACGGCCGCCTATAGGTGGTAGGGTAGGGTGGGTGGTACCGCTCAGATTGCGGCCAATCTTCCTAACCGCGCGCGGGCCGGTCCATCTATGCTATCTGATTTCTATTTTTATATCTAAAAAGAATCGATTTCATTCAACGTTTGATTCAAAGAACTGCGCTTAGCCCCCCCACTCATGAAACGGCTCTGCTGCAATGGATGGCAGAGGGCCCGTAGTACCCGAAGCACTGGAGTGATCCAGTAGCCGGGAAGGGGCCTAGAAGTGCCTACTACTACACCACACTACACAGGGCTCTACACATTTACAAAGCTAACCCCTGTCCAGTGCCTGGCAGAGCTAAGGGGGCTTCAATCCTTACTCTTTATCCCCATCTTCTTAAGGCTAACGGGGCCTTACTTATTCAGGGGGGAGCCTCGAAAAGCACTGTTGAGAGGAAGATCCTTGGCCCCTCTTCATTCTCTACAAGGTTCCAAACCTTTCTTCAACATAGGTGACAACGAGCCAGGCAGAGATGGAAGAGATCAAACACGGGAATAAGAAGCAAGCTCGCCTTCCTTTTTGATCATTTTTATAGAGGGGGATGCAGAAAGTGGACAAAATAGACTCGCATTTCTCATCGAACAAATACAGTATTTCATTGGTTACATATTTCAAACGCTCCTAACCCCTTCCTTCGTAGAGCCCGTGTATTGTAAGTGATCCGAACCTGCCCGGAGCGAGCCTCCCATAGAGGCAAGTGAAGTTGGTGAGCCGTATGATGGGCAACTATCTCCTGCGGTTCGGAGAGGACTCAGCTGTTAGTTAGTACCCCCTTGGTTTCGGGGTGGACCCTTTCACTCTATTTTATTATATACGCTTAGCGAAAAGAATGTTTTTTGATACACCTAGGACATGGATTCTATATGAACCAATGGATCGTGACAAGTCGTTACTACTAGCAATGACTTCCTCTTTCATTACTTCATTCTTTCCATATCCTTCTCCTTTGTTCTCAGTTACTCATCAAATGGCACTCAGTTCATATCTTTAAGTTCGATCATTGACAAGGTTCAAAGAAAGGGTGGGCCTAGGTTTAGTAAAGAGTCAGGGACATATCGAGCCCCTTACGAAGAAAAGATCTGCTAGCCTTTCCCGTCCGATGGAAATGCCGCGGGGGGGTATGGCGACACGAGTGCCAGGGAGTATAAGAGCAGCGAAAGGTACGTACGGTGGAGGTTGGTTGAAGATGATGTTACGCGGCGTTCAGAACCAGTCTTGAAGTTAATGAATTAGAAAAGAAGAAGTAAGGAAATGAGACGACTCTTTCTTGAACTATATCATAAACAGATCTTCCCCTCCACACCAATCACGAGTTTTTCTCTATTCCTCTCGTATATCGTCGTAACGCCCTTAATGCTAGGTTTTGAAAAAGACTTTTCATGTCATTCCCATTTAGGTCCGATTCGGATCCCTCCGTTGTTTCCTTTTCCTTCCGCACCTTTTCCTCGAAATGAGAAAGAAGATGGTACACTTGAATTGTATTATTTAAGTGCTTATTGCTTGCCAAAAATCCTACTTCTACAATTGGTAGGTCACCGGGTTATTCAAATAAGTCGTGTTTTCCGTGGTTTTCCCATGTTACAACTTCCGTACCAATTCGGTCGATCCGGAATGGATCGGTTAAACATTCCATTAGGGAGCCTGGTCTTGACTCTTCTGTGTGGTATTCATTCTCGTTCGGCTCTTGGAATCACATCCAGCAGTGGTTGGAACAGCTCGAAAAATTTAACCACTTCACCTACTTCATTGCCCCCAACCGTTTCTCGTACCTCTATTGAAACAGAATGGTTTCATGTTCTTTCATCGATTGGTTATTCCTCTCCGTTCGTATCTCTTTTTCCAATTATTAGTTCACACTCGATTAGTTCACAAGATTGAATGGCCAATTCTCCTCCGAACCCTCGATTCGATTGTTTTCCAAGAATGTTGAGCCGGGTATGTAAGCCATGTATCTGGGAGGAACTTAAATAAAAGAAGAAGGGCTTTCGGTTTTTTGCACCCCGTTTTGGTCTTTCAGCTATTTAAAAATGAAATAGATCAAGTAATTAAGTAACTTTATATCTTCTTTTTTAGAAGAAAGATTATATATATGTCCAATCTCTAGTGGTGGTGGGACCAACCAAGATGTATGTCGTCCGACCCGACCTCAGACTCTTTCTTCCCGACCTATTTTACTCTCTGGCCGCAGTTATTTAGGTGGTATTCCGAAATTTAAGAGATCGAATTCCTCCCAGGAACACACGAAACAAAGATATGAACTGGGTAAATAGAAATGGAAAAAAGATGTTTCCAATTCATCAAAATTAGAAGCTTTTTCTACATCCATATGATCTACTAAAGTAGATCGGTATTGACCATATAATAAAAGCAGATCTTGGTCCATGGAGTCCCAAGAAGGTAAGAACTCCAACCTGTCCGATGCTTCTTCGGCCAAATACGATATACAAGTGGGACCTGCACTATGAGCAAGCTGTGCGAAAAACCGCTTCTTTTTTCCGGTTAAGAAACTACTTGGGCGAAATAGGGTTCTACCGGGAAACCATGGATTTTTGAGTTTTCGCCATTGGTTACTGGTTGAGCCACTGGAATGGAATGAGATAAGAATCTCTGGAGATCTTTCCTCTCCACTTACTCGTAACAGGCTTTTCTTCTGTAGAAGACTTCTTCCGAATGGCATAATTGTCCTATTTTTTCCTCGATCTTCAAACTGACTCCTCCTACTCCTCCTCCTTCTCCTTTAGGATCCTCGTTGGTCCTTTTTACATAACATTCTCGGCCGCTTAAGATACTTACTATCTCTCTCTATCTATCTTTATACGCAATATCTTTCTTTAAAAAGAAGAGTGACTTGTTCTTGCTCACGGAAATCGCTGGTTGGGTTTACCAAGAAAAACATGGGTATGGCATTTTTTAATTCTGCACGGAGCAGCCGTAACTTTGTTTGATGAGCACAGCGCAGTTCACGTCACAGCAACTTTCTTGTCTGCAACTATACTACGATATTTGTTACACAACCTCGTAGCAAGACAAGACCAACGGGAGCAGCTCCTACAACAACTTATTACAATATAAAGTCAAACAACGGCTATAACTCTAACTCTAGCTGTAGCATCGATGAACTATGAGGTTTGAGCTGTTGTGTTTGTTGATTTATCTGAGCTCTTGGATCCTACGGTATGGATTGTTTTCCAACAATCTAAGTGGAACCCTTTCTTTCGTAGAATGAAAAAAAATTTATTAGGTTAGTTTCTCATTTTATTTTGCCAAGTTCTTGTAGCGCATTCACTAAGTTACTAACGGAATATCCAATCTGGAGGCTGACTACGGCCTCAGATGATTAGGCGGGGACAGGATTCGAACCTGCAGTCTTCAGGTCATGAGCCTGATGAGTTTGCCAATTCCTCTACCCCGCTTCTTCCCCCTCTCTTTCTTTCTTTGACCTGGCACACTGAACACTAACCCAATCTTTCAAGAAATCAAGCTAATCAAGGATCTTCATCACACGGGGACCGGCTTCGCGAGACCATTTCGGTCTACTCTTGGCTAAGCTCTACTGGGCGCAGATTACTCGATCGACTATCAGAGCTTGAATTTCATTTCTGATATGGATGTAGTCTTATCCTTATATACGATATTTATCAAATTATATACTTTATTTCAATTTCAATTAAGAATATGAAGTAGATTTCATATAAGTGGATTGCGGTTTGTGGTTAAAAAAAGAAGAATAATTGGTTTGATTAATGTATATAACATTGTTCCCACCCTAGCTTACCACTTACTAGTGCACGTTTGCGAGGGCTTAGAAGAATTCAATTCTCATAATAAGGATCCTCCCCCCTCCCTTTTCTTTTCCAATTCCTTCTTTTCGTTCTACTTCAGTGGAGCAATCCGAACTCTCGACAGAATATAAAAGAGGACCGCAGGCCTGTGTAAACACCTCAACGAACTCATGTGGACACTCCTCAGCCCGAGGACAATCTCTCAAATACACATTTGAATGTTGTTGACCCGTTTTTCTTTTCTTTGCTGATTCCTCTCAATTAAATTTGCCATGTTGCACTAAGTTACTTACGGATGTATGCATGCGGTCCGGGAACACTTTGGGGTGAACACCCATCCGAACAAGTAGGGTCAATAGTTCAGCATTTAGGCCGTAACATACATTTAGCAACAAAAAAATCTTTAACTCAACAAGTGCTCTCCGAACCAAGCTAGATAGTCTCCTATCACTAGGCTCACCAACCAACCTGGACTTTTCTTTTTATTATTCCTACCGCCGGATATGAAAACAAACCATAAGGATTGTTTCCAGCCATGAGTTCCCCTATGACATAAGCGCTCTTGGGTGGGGTGGGCCATCATTCGCCAGGTCTTTGAGTGCCCGTCGTACCACGTGGTTGGTGCACTAGGCTGATCGAGACTCGACTTTTCGGATCTGGAACCTGCGCCCGGCCCGGTCTGCCAGCTCTTAGTAGCTCTACGTCCGGTCGTGCGTGGTATGTTCGCGATTCGTACAAATGGAACGCATCGCGTACTATAACCTTCCTTTTTTGGGCTGGGCCATTCCATCAAATCTTTGAGAAGGGGCCCAATCTCGTATTTGATGGTCGGCGTGGCGATAGGCTTCGTTTCGTAGACTGCCTTCCCAGCCGTTGAAACACTGAGCGAGAACGGTAAGGGGCGCACAAACAAACAATGTCGTTGTGCGGGGATGCGATTCGCCAAGCTGGGGCAAACAAAGCCGTCCGACCCTACCGGATTAGGAATGCGAAGGCCTCTCCTTCGAAAGGAGACCGGGGAAAGAAAGAGCTATGCTATTGACCGGACCCTTTTTTCTCATTTTGTTTGAAGCGGGCCAAATAGAGAATGAAATGCAAAAATAAAATAGGCCCCAAACAACCCTTTTTTTGGTTTAAGGGCTGCTCGCCCTACCGAAGTACCAAAGGCTTTCGAGGCTTACACCTCCCTATTACACGACCTAAAAAAAGGCTTTCAGTAGCGCCCTTAGAATCTAAGCCTTTTGAAGCGCCAGTAGTTGTAGCTGTGGCCACACCAACCCTTTCGTTCTTATCGCTCCGGATTCCGATCTATATGGCGGTACAAAGTAAACCTCTTCCGTATAAGCAGGTAGTAACCTAACCTTTAAGAATTTGTTCAAGGGGGCCTCTTATCTATCAATGGAAGGATCTCCATGTGTGGCGTGATAAGGAATCCTAGAAAAGATCGATTGAGACTCCCTCCACGGTCCCACGAAGATCTCTACGTACTTGTCCAGTCCAGGACAAGTGAGATCTTCGGTCTGCGTGCCTGGGAGCAGCTCAAACAAAGAAGAGTCTGGTCCGGTCTGAATTAAGGCACGGCCCGCCCGTCTGCTGCTAGGTCCGGGAATGGCGCCAGGCGAGGGCGCCGCTATGCCCCTTAATGAATCGAATGGTCCTTCGACCTTCGTTTGATTCCGACGGCCGGCATAGATCTCATGAGACCCGCCCACTATTACTACGAAAAAAGCCCTGCCCTTTTCCTTCGCTACTAGGAAAGTAAGCAACTTCTATTAGCGCCGGACCTTGAGTCGAATTGATCGTGTCATGTGCAACGTCCATCAATGATGGTTCATTAATGTCCATTGATTTAGACTCCTTCCCCCCTCTCAACTACGAAAAAGATCGAGAGGGCCCGAAAGCCCCCAAAAACCAAGAACGGAAACGGAAGCCTTTCGATTCACTCCCCATTCTCTCTTAAATAAATAAAGCTCGCCCTCGAGCCCTGGGCCGGGTCTTTCCCTCTTGTTCTGTTCCCGCCACGAGAAAGACGCACGGAAGAGGTATTCCCGGCGCGCGGAGGAGAGTTTGTCTCGGTAGGGAACTGTACGATCTTATCCCCTATTGTATTGAATCAATAAAAAAAAGAGGTCAGTGCTACGGCCCCCTATTGTTTGATCAAATATTGACCGGGGACGAGCCTCCACTTCCATAGATCCTTGGTTTGACCTCCCGTAGTGGTCCTTGCTTTTAAGAAAGCTTTAGGGGCCAATTTCTCGTACTTGCTCAGTGTGCCCCTTTCTTCGAGTGCCCCGCCCGGTTCACTGGGCTGTTGGCCTACCAAGCACTTGCCCGCTGCTCCTGCCGCCCGCTTGGCGGGCTCCGCGCTCGTTATCCTGACTTTTCTCTCTGCTGGGGTCCTCCCATTGCTCTAGCCATAAGCTATGGCAGCTCCAGCTCGCAACCACAGGGGCCCGCCCTGCGAGGCCAGAGTGGGCTCAGCGGTCAGCCTCCATTCGAATTATGTTAGGGGGTCTTTCGCTTTTGCCAGATCTAGAGAGATACTACAAGTCCTCCGTCCCAGATTCCATCGCCGCGGCCATCTGGTTCACCGGTACTACCAAAAAGTCTCATGCTTACGTTTCTGTTATTGATGGTTTGATTATTTTGGACCACGAAGACCCCAGCCGTGCTTCTGGTTTCCATTCCAATCATCATATTGATGATAAATCTCCTCGTGCTCTGCCATAAGAACTTGGAGTCCGTATCATGGTGAAGATAAGGTAAGGCTGTGATTCTTGCTCAAAAAACAGACCGAACGCCTTCGAGTTATTGGCTCGTCCGACCCGGCAGCATTCATGAGTCGCTCGTTCAACTGTCCCTCGGAGACAGGGTCGAGAAGTACCATGCATGGTTGCCCCCCGTCCTTTCTTTCTATCGGTCTCACCCAGCAAGATACGGCTCAGCCAAAAAAGGTAAGCGCCTAGCGCGAGCCTTATTTATTAGTTTAGTAAAGTCAAGCTTTGGCTCCCTAAAGACTAAAGAAATGGATAAAAAAGGGGGACTTCTGCAACGGGCTATGCCACCCAAACCAACTGAGGGAAGTCGCATCCGTCCCATCGCAAGCACCTACAATGTC
>NC_044927.1:16438505-16446253 GCF_003576645.1 Ipomoea triloba
AAAAAAGTGAAAATGCCATGGAAGATTCTCTTTTTCATGTTTGGTCTGGATATGGATAGTCTAGTACTGACTATGCATAGGACTACTAAGGTGAAAAGACAGGATGTATTCCGACGAAATGCTATGGATTCTAGGCGGACTATAATGAGGAGGACGACAGACCCATCACGATCTACTAAAAGGAAAGTTTCCCAAGATAGGGAGATATTGGTTCAAATCCAATTCGTGAGACCAGAAGAAAGGTCAGTGTAGAGAAGCTCGGTCAGTGATAGTCTTCCCCCGACCGTATTCTGACTACAAAATCTTCTTCTTCTATTACTAGTTCCGTTCCTAATGAAACTACTCAAAGGAGGAATTGAGTGCCATCCCCACCCAATACTAGTTCTTCTTATCTTTTTTTTTATTCCTTTGGTCCTATACAGGGAGTGAGCGAACCATTTCGCAAGGGGCACGAACGTTCTCAAATAAGTAAGGGAAGCTCTAGTTCCTATGTTAGAAAAAAGAGTCTCCTTTACTTTGACTTTGAAAGGTGCAAAGCATTAATTTCATAAGAGAAGAAAGAACAAGCAACGGCTCCTCGCCAACAAACAACATAAAAGAAAATCCAATATCACCATTAGATTTTGATTAAGAACAGAAACTGGCATAAAAGCTGTCATGCGTTTATTAAGATGAAAGGTATGGGATTTTGATTGAATAGTTGACTCAGCCCCTTGTTGTTAGACGCGCATCCGTTTTCTTGCTTTACTAATAACATATATAGGGCTTACGTTTTTCAGCTTGATCGGAATCGATTCTATGATTGAATAGCAGAAGTGCTACTTAGTAGTAGAAACTCGGAGAGACAGACAGAGAGGGGACTCTTTCATACCTGCAAACCCCTAGGATGAGAAGTAGGCCCCTTGTTTTTGGCAGGAAGAGTTCCAGCCTTTGTTGCCCCTCGGTAGGGTGAGTCTACTTAGCGAACTGGCAGGACGCGGAGATCAATTGATCAATATGAATCTCGAGAGTGGATGGTTGATCGCCGCCTCCTTGTCCTGGAGGCTCTCCGGCCGGGGAGGGGCTTGCTATCGTAACCTTTTCTCCCGGTGTATGTGAAAAAGAGTGACGAACTCCTTTTTTTTCGGTCATAGGTTGGTCCAAAGAACGAGAGTCGGCTTCCTTAAGTCCGTTGTTCCTCAGTAGCTCAGTGGTAGAGCGGTCGGCTGTTAACTGACTGGTCGTAGGTTCAAATCCTACTTGGGGAGATTTTTTAGTTATCGCTTTTCTGACCTAGCAGAATCGTAGGACATCAAAAGTGGTAAGTTTATTGTTGGTTTTTATTCCTCACTCTCGTATAGGTGAACTTGGTTCGTTAAATTCTTAGGGATAAGAAGGATCCACTGGAAAGACTGGAGGAGTATCTTCATTAGCCGGAAGGAATTAGTCTCCACTAGCGTCATTCGAAGAACGAACAAGAAAAGGGTGACTGTTTAGGTAGGATAGATGGATGTGGCCCAATGGCTAAAGCTCCGCCAGCTTCTTGTAGACTGAACTCTCTTCTCTTTAGGCTCCGAGTTGTTTTTGGGTGGGATGGTCTAATTTTTCTTCGCCACTAGTGGCAACGAAGTTCTTGGTAATTAGCAAGGGGGAAGGAAGATCTCCACTCATTTCATTCATTCAGTGCCTGCGGTGAGGCGCGACCCACAACAAACGAAGGGGGAAAGCTTGCTTTGCTTGCTGTAGCCCTATTTTAGTAGATTAGGCTTGGTAAGCGTAAGCTATATTTAAGTAGGCTCGCAGCTTCGCTCAGCAGAAGAGCCTGACTTTTTATTATATTAGTAAAGCGCTAGCGCCCAACCTATACAAGGGCTTTTAAGGGATAGGGGAAGGGAAGAAAACAAAGAGGGTCACTCCTTTTTTTTAGGAACATGGCTCGTTCATTCACTTGCTCATGAACTCGCAGCTTCGCCAGAAGCGACGAACCCTTGATCCTAGCCGACGACTACATGAGGGGGAAGCTATCGTAGAAGCTTTACCCCTTGCTTTACAGAGATAGTTATGAACTTACTAAATGACTAGATTCTCCCGGAACGCTAGCTAAGCTAATAGTCTTAGTTCCCTTCAATTAAATCAATAAGCTTTTTTATTGATTCAGGGCGCCGCCCCTTTCTTAGAATTAGAACCCATTGAGGGGGGCCTCGGCCCGGGAAGGGGAGAGTGGCCGAGTGGTCAAAAGCGGCAGACTGTAAATCTGTTGAAGTTTTTCTACGTAGGTTCGAATCCTGCCTCTCCCACTTGTTTGTTGTAGACTTCAGAGAAGAGAAAAGAGGCATTCATCAGCGTAGGAAGGCCAACCGAGCGAAGCTCTTTCTTTTTTTTGGCCGTGCCGTGAAGTTCAATTGTATCGTATGTTAGTTAGAGAGGTTGGCGAACTACTACGATCTATATATTCCCCATCTATATCCAATCCCAACGAGAATAGAAGCGAGTCGCTTCCGGCTTGTCTTGTAGTCGTAGTCTTTTAGCTTATGTAGTCGTCGGCCTTCCTACACGCATGCGTTCGCCAGAATGCCTCCTTGGTTCGGGACGAAGCCAAGCCGATACATACGATAGGCGAAGGAAAGACCCCCATTTCATAGCGCCTGGGGAACGCAAGTTTCATCGAGGATTGGAGAGGAGAGGTGGAAGAAAAGGCTCGGGATGGATTTAGGAGTCTTTGTGCGAGCCGTATGCGGTGAGAGTCGCACGTACGGTAACGAGGGGGGTTCGCGTCTATACGTGTAGTGGGGTGCTTGGGCCTACCCACCCTATTTGTTCCATGATCTATGGGTCTACTGGAGCTACCCACTTCGATCAATTAGCCAAGATTTTGACCGGATACGAAATCACTGGTGCTCGATCTAGTGGTATTTTTATGGGGATTCTGTTTATCGCTGTAGGATTCCTATTCAAGATCACTGCAGTTCCTTTTCGGGCGGCTGTAGGATGGACGGCCGCCTATAGGTGGTAGGGTAGGGTGGGTGGTACCGCTCAGATTGCGGCCAATCTTCCTAACCGCGCGCGGGCCGGGCTTAGAGCGCGTGAAACTAATCACTACCTCGTAAGGGCGTTGAGACCATAGCATGTTACACGAAAGCGCCGCTTTCTCTGTAGTGTTGTCACACAGCTGCCCGCCTAGAAGAGCCACTCGCTCTGTAGTGTTGTCACACAAGATAAGCACGCCGCCCGCCTGCTGGCCGGGCGAATCGAAGTTATCTTCCGGTCAACTGTCCACCCAGTCAAGTGCAAAAAACACAGTAGAATCACGCAACGCACGCTGCTGGTGTGCTTCCTGCTCGCGAGGAAAGAAAGAAGAGCGACAAGGTTCAGATTTTACTGTTTGCAGCATGGGAGCAGATTCCCCAAAAAATCCCTGGGAACAATAAAAAAAAAGATATCTCGGTAACGAAAACTATAGGGGGCTGTATTGGCGAGATCCAACGGTGAACAGCTTCCCAAAAGAAAAACCGCCTGGAAGTCCGAGGACCTTTAGTACTGTACTCTACCCCCGAACCAGCAGCCTTCGCGCCAAGCAAGACCGCCCTTGTCCCTTTCCTTTCTCCATTCCGCCTCCTTCTTTGCTTTGTTCCAATAGAGTCTAAGGCAAAGTGGTTCGTATGCCTACTTTACCTACTTGACGAAAGGGAACGAACTTTGTTTCATTTCCGGGTTTATGGATTGGATTCAGTCAGCCTCACTCCTTCCTTTTGATTATGTCGTGAGGCTTTTGTTACCGGTGAACGCTTCCAAAGGCGACCCTCTCGAGTTTCCGGCTGTTTCCTAGATTGAAGTAGCCTTTCGTCGCCCTACCAAACGAAAGAAGTCACTATCAAACAGCTCGCCCTATTGAAGTACCAAGGGTGCGCTCAGCCCGGTGACTAAGAAATGGGTTTGCCCTTTCATTGAAGTGATGAGGTCGGAAAGAGGGAAGTAGGGCTCCTATTGACTAAAGGTTTGTTCTTCGCTTTCCTTTAGAATGAAAGTTGCTATGAAGCCCCTACTACTTACTTTGTTTGATTCAAAAGGCGAACAGCCCCTCCAACTAGTCGTATGGGGTGGGGTGCTTGTGATAAGCTGCCTTGGATATCAGGAATTCCTAAAAAAAGGCAAAGTCAGGTATTTGACGAAGATCTATCTATCAATAGATAGGAATGAGTGTTCGATATAGGGGATAGGATCTATCTGCTCTTACCACTTCATACTTTATTTTTTTTTAGAGAAATCTAGATATCGTTTATCTATCTCTTGTCTATCTATCATTGATTCTCAGTCAAAATACTTCGTTTTTGGGTTCCCCGAATGGATTGGATCGTTTCTGCCAACGAAATGAACGCTACGCCCGTTCCGAATGCTTCTCCGATCCGGAAGTTCTCGCGAAGAGAATAAGATGCTGCTCCCCTTCCCTCTGTCTTTTCCCGCTTTGCTAATCTTCCCCTCTAACGCGGGCCGGGCGGCGACGGGCGCGGGAGGAAGAAACCTAAGAGAAGACGCTCTTCTCTTAGGTCCTTTTTTTTTCAGTGCAACAATTAAAGTGACTGCGCCCTCTTTTTGTCATCCCTGCAGCTTTCCAGATTTTGTATTGAACGCATGGCGTAGCTAGGACCCTTCAAATCATGTTTGAGCCTATGTGAAAACCAAAACCCACCCCCTATTTTACTAAGGCTGGAAGGAATGCCCACCAAGTTCAGATAAGGGAATGCTTTCCCCAACCATTAAAGGAAAGACTCGACGAAGGGAGGGAGATGCGGCGGGGGAAGGAAAACGCTTTCGGAGATCGAGATTTGTTTTTCATCGAAAACGAAGAAGGCCGAGGATGGCCTACGGTGCGTCTTATCTGAAGGGAACACGCTTTTTTGACCGCCGTGGTATGATTGCCGGGCCCTCTCCTCGTTCCGCCCGCTGGCCTATTGGGATAGCAGCCTTCGGGCTTTGCCTGCCTCCAGCTCGGCCCGGGAAAGCGCTGGCAACAACAGAAAGGAAGGGGTCCATGCAGCTGCTGCGTCCGCCCCCTTCTTAGTCAATGGGGCACAGCGGGTTCGGCATCTACTACAAAAGAGAGAATCCACTTCAGATAACCACGCCTCTGCTAGGCAGCGTGTGGAATGGCCGAGAGCGGACCTTTTTGGATATATAATCCAAGTCGAGAGTAGAGTTACGGGAACAGCCGTCTGATGGAAAACAACTTTCACGTTCGGTTCAGAGAGCACTTTTTTCGTTGATAATTCCTCGTTCCCTTTCGTGTGAATTCCCCAGCGACGAATTCAAAACTTGTGGGGCCCTATCTATTCCATCTCTCGAGCCCCGAAGAAAACCCCCTCCCCTTCGGACTCCATATCCCTTTTGACTCTATATATGTGGGCACCTGATATCTATGAGGGTTCACCCACCCCGGTTACAGCATTCCTTTCTATTGCGCCTAAAATCTCTATTTCTGCTAATATTTCACGTGTTTCTATTTATGGTTCTTATGGAGCTACATTGCAACAAATCTTCTTTTTCTGCAGCATTGCTTCTATGATCTTAGGAGCACTGGCCGCCATGGCCCAAACGAAAGTCAAAAGACTTCTAGCTCATAGTTCAATTGGACATGTAGGTTATATTCGTACTGGTTTCTCATGTGGAACCATAGAAGGAATTCAATCACTACTAATTGGTATCTTTATTTATGCATCAATGACGATAGATGCATTCGCCATAGTTTTAGCATTACGCCAAACCCGTGTCAAATATATAGCTGATTTGGGCGCTCTAGCCAAAACGAATCCTATTTTGGCAATTACCTTCTCCATTACTATGTTCTCATACGCAGGAATACCCCCGTTAGCCGGCTTTTGTAGCAAATTCTATTTGTTCTTCGCCGCTTTGGGTTGTGGGGCTTACTTCCTAGCCCCAGTGGGAGTAGTGACTAGCGTTATAGGTCGTTGGGCGGCCGGAAGGTTTCCACGAGTAAGTAGAGAATAAGATGCTGCTCCCCTTCCCTCTGTCTTTTCCCGCTTTGCTAATCTTCCCCTCTAACGCGGGCCGGGCGGCGACGGGCGCGGGAGGAAGAAACCTAAGAGAAGACGCTCTTCTCTTAGGTCCTTTTTTTTTCAGTGCAACAATTAAAGTGACTGCGCCCTCTTTTTGTCATCCCTGCAGCTTTCCAGATTTTGTATTGAACGCATGGCGTAGCTAGGACCCTTCAAATCATGTTTGAGCCTATGTGAAAACCAAAACCCACCCCCTATTTTACTAAGGCTGGAAGGAATGCCCACCAAGTTCAGATAAGGGAATGCTTTCCCCAACCATTAAAGGAAAGACTCGACGAAGGGAGGGAGATGCGGCGGGGGAAGGAAAACGCTTTCGGAGATCGAGATTTGTTTTTCATCGAAAACGAAGAAGGCCGAGGATGGCCTACGGTGCGTCTTATCTGAAGGGAACACGCTTTTTTGACCGCCGTGGTATGATTGCCGGGCCCTCTCCTCGTTCCGCCCGCTGGCCTATTGGGATAGCAGCCTTCGGGCTTTGCCTGCCTCCAGCTCGGCCCGGGAAAGCGCTGGCAACAACAGAAAGGAAGGGGTCCATGCAGCTGCTGCGTCCGCCCCCTTCTTAGTCAATGGGGCACAGCGGGTTCGGCATCTACTACAAAAGAGAGAATCCACTTCAGATAACCACGCCTCTGCTAGGCAGCGTGTGGAATGGCCGAGAGCGGACCTTTTTGGATATATAATCCAAGTCGAGAGTAGAGTTACGGGAACAGCCGTCTGATGGAAAACAACTTTCACGTTCGGTTCAGAGAGCACTTTTTTCGTTGATAATTCCTCGTTCCCTTTCGTGTGAATTCCCCAGCGACGAATTCAAAACTTGTGGGGCCCTATCTATTCCATCTCTCGAGCCCCGAAGAAAACCCCCTCCCCTTCGGACTCCATATCCCTTTTGACTCTATATATGTGGGCACCTGATATCTATGAGGGTTCACCCACCCCGGTTACAGCATTCCTTTCTATTGCGCCTAAAATCTCTATTTCTGCTAATATTTCACGTGTTTCTATTTATGGTTCTTATGGAGCTACATTGCAACAAATCTTCTTTTTCTGCAGCATTGCTTCTATGATCTTAGGAGCACTGGCCGCCATGGCCCAAACGAAAGTCAAAAGACTTCTAGCTCATAGTTCAATTGGACATGTAGGTTATATTCGTACTGGTTTCTCATGTGGAACCATAGAAGGAATTCAATCACTACTAATTGGTATCTTTATTTATGCATCAATGACGATAGATGCATTCGCCATAGTTTTAGCATTACGCCAAACCCGTGTCAAATATATAGCTGATTTGGGCGCTCTAGCCAAAACGAATCCTATTTTGGCAATTACCTTCTCCATTACTATGTTCTCATACGCAGGAATACCCCCGTTAGCCGGCTTTTGTAGCAAATTCTATTTGTTCTTCGCCGCTTTGGGTTGTGGGGCTTACTTCCTAGCCCCAGTGGGAGTAGTGACTAGCGTTATAGGTCGTTGGGCGGCCGGAAGGTTTCCACGAGTAAGTAAGTTTGGGGACCGAAGGCAGTTCTCCGTGCACCGGACACGTAGCTTACCGAATCAGTTGCGACACGGATGGGAATGCATGCTACGAAAGATAGGGTCGAGTCTGATACAGAAACCGTCTACTCAATATCCTTGTACGAGTCCACAATCACTACACGAGATGAACCTTAGTTTGGTGAATTGAAGTTGGCCTTAGGTGTA
>NC_044927.1:16453273-16459110 GCF_003576645.1 Ipomoea triloba
GACCACAGGGCCCGCCCTGCGAGGCCAGAGTGGGCTCAGCGGTCAGCCTCCATTCGAATTATGTTAGGGGGTCTTTCGCTTTTGCCAGATCTAGAGAGATACTACAAGTCCTCCGTCCCAGATTCCATCGCCGCGGCCATCTGGTTCACCGGTACTACCAAAAAGTCTCATGCTTACGTTTCTGTTATTGATGGTTTGATTATTTTGGACCACGAAGACCCCAGCCGTGCTTCTGGTTTCCATTCCAATCATCATATTGATGATAAATCTCCTCGTGCTCTGCCATAAGAACTTGGAGTCCGTATCATGGTGAAGATAAGGTAAGGCTGTGATTCTTGCTCAAAAAACAGACCGAACGCCTTCGAGTTATTGGCTCGTCCGACCCGGCAGCATTCATGAGTCGCTCGTTCAACTGTCCCTCGGAGACAGGGTCGAGAAGTACCATGCATGGTTGCCCCCGTCCTTTCTTTCTATCGGTCTCACCCAGCAAGATACGGCTCAGCCAAAAAAGGTAAGCGCCTAGCGCGAGCCTTATTTATTAGTTTAGTAAAGTCAAGCTTTGGCTCCCTAAAGACTAAAGAAATGGATAAAAAAGGGGGGACTTCTGCAACGGGCTATGCCACCCAAACCAACTGAGGGAAGTCGCATCCGTCCCATCGCAAGCACCTACAATGTCATGATCACATTGGGTTACCCTTTTTTCTTTGGTAGTTTAACGGACGGTCGCCCCTCCAACAAGAAAAGGTATAAATATGGAAACTTCTCTGCCATTTGGATCGGAGAATTTATGGAGGAAATCGGGTTTTAAATTCCCAGAAACCGCACGATTATATAGCCAAAGGGAATAGGCCGCGCCTAAAATCATCCCAAGCGCTGCTAATGTGGCTACTAAGCTATTTCTTTGGAAAGCTCCTACTAAGATGAGAAATTCCCCGATAAAGCTGCTAGTACCAGGTGAACTCATATTGGCCAAAGTGGAAGAGAAGAAAATGGTAGGGAGATTCGGCATGGTGCTCACTGAACCTCCGTAATATCTAACAAGTCGAGTCTTATGTCGGTCATATAGAACACCAACACATAGAAAAAGGGCTGAAGAAACCAGTCCATGACTTGACATCGGTAGAATGCTACCTCCAATTCCCTGTATGTTCGATAGAGCCAAAGATTCCTCCCCCACTGATCGGAGTACGCCGATTACCCCCCGAACCGTACAAGATAGTTACCACCTATCATACGGCTTTCTAACTTAACTTCTTTTTCTGGTCGTTCCGCTCTGTCGATCGATGGTAGTCTAAGAGATCCCGAAATTTTTTACATAATGGTTCCTGCTTCCTACCCATAGTTAGCATGTATCTCCCCGGGTCATACTTTAGTATCACATCGTAGACCCCCACCCCAACTCTATCTTCCTTATCAGTGAACCGGAACATAGTGCATAGGTACTCTTCGATGCAGCGGGGACGAGACAACGTGACATACTACGATTACGTACAGAAGTGCTGCCCTTCGTCTCGGCAATATGGAACCTCTCAACAGCTCCCGTTCTTTTATGGGGTCCTATCGGGATAGGTAGGCCCAAGCCTTTCCCCTCCCACCTCCCTCCATAAGACCCTCTTTATCTTTCCCGAGGGGGAAAGATAAAGAAGAGAAGAAAGGATTCATTTGGTTCTTTCATGTGACCACACCAACCCTAGGTGTGGCTTGTATCGAAAGGGTTTTCGTGCTATACACCACGTTGAGAAAGACCAACCTCCTATGTACCGTACTCTTTTTGAACCTCGAAAGGGGGTCCTCCTTATGATGCTACGGACGGCTGTCCGAAGTGCAAGGGGTAAACTCGGACTCGGATAGGATAGGATTGTGCGTGCCGGGCCCTTCGGGTGTCATATTTTGGCCGAGTTTACCGTCCCTCCGGCCCCTATGTTAGGCGGCCGTAATATTTTGTTACGTTCTACCGCTGTTACGCCAGAATAAAAGGTTCCACACGAGCTCCCGTTCTGCGGCGTGGTGGCAGGACCGCTAGGGGAGTGGCTCCGGGTGTAGATAGGGTTAAATCTGCAGGGGTCATGCAAATACATAGGCCCCTTCCCTTCTCTTTTGGATGAATGGGGTGGTTTAGAAGGCGCTTTCCGATCTACGGTCCCTCGGAGCGAAGGGTTAGGCAGGTAGTATGGGCCCTCTGACTTCCAGCTATGTGCTGTGCGGCTCCCGCGAAGCGAATGAAGGGAAGCTCGAAGAGCTTACGGGTGAGCTTACGCTTACTCTCAGCCTCTTTGATTGGTAGGCGGGCGGGCTAAGCCCCCTACTTAAGATTCTAAATTCATAAGGCAAATTTTATGTTGTCGTGACGCTTTGGTTAGGCCGACTACTATAGGCTAGCTACTTCTAGCTTCTATACTGGCCCTTCCACTTTGGTGTAGTTTTAGTTTGTATTGGTACTGAATGAACATATCAAACAAAGGCGAGCAGTATAAGCCCTTCTCCGGCCTGGGAAAAGCAGCGAACTCTAGAAGCTAGGGCTTTGTTCACCTTTGGACACGAACACTATTCCGTTCTCAGCGGAAACCCGCCTTAGAGATTGAACGGCAATAAGATAAGTCGACGTTCAATCTAAGACAGCGCTGAGCGCTGATAGCTTGTAGTGAACAGCCCCCTTATGAAACCAACCGAAAGCAGCCTTTGGTACTTAAGTAGTTAAGGTTTGGAACCCTTGCAACTATGATAGAAAGCCGTTTGCTTGTTTTGTTGCCAAACCCTTCGCCTTTCTTTTGAATCAAAGTAGGTCGCGACTGTTGTATTTTAGTCGGTCGGGGGAAGCTACCGCTTCTACGACAGCTCCGCTTCTCTCGCGCTTGCTTGCTGAAGGCTTAGAGTCCTTTTCGCTAGGTCCAAAAGCTTCCCAAAAGATCTGATCCAACAGAAATCCCGCATTGAGCGTAGCTGATATGCGGCTACGGCTAGGCGATCATATCATGCCATAAAAAACTTTTATATGTCTAGAGAGATCCCCTAGATATACAGATAGAATAGATGTTCATGGATAGACAGACATTCCATTGATTCTTAGTTTTTGGGCCGAAAAAGCTCGTCGATCCAAATGAATCATTCTTCTGGTCTCTCTTCGCTCCCCGAAACTTACCCACGGCACAGCGCCCATTCGCTTCTTAGCGGGAAGGCAACGAAGTTCAGTTCATGAGACCGCAGCGGAGTGGAGCAGCCGCGACACAAAGTTCCTTACCTTAGCTGGATCTCGCTGGTGCCACCTAAACGGTAGGTAGGCGGCGGATGTATGACGTTTGGAGTTGTCGTTCGTGCACCTGTCCCCAATGGAAGAATGAGTGATCCATTCCCCTGCGGATCATGGCCTTACCACTCGGTCCCCGATGGCCTGCGGGGGATTCGGTATAGCAGCTCAGGTTCGTTTGCGCTGCGCGTTCCCGCTGGACTGGACACATGTTAGCTGTAGGAAGTATGGTTCCGAAAGTGACTTCGGTTCGCCAGTTCAGGCTCAACTCCTCGCTTTACGTTAGCGGACCTACAGGTCGGGCCGGGGCTCTGCGCTCTTTCTTTCTGTGTGGGACGATACCGGGGAGAGAAGGGAATGCGTCGAGGCGGCGAACAAGACAACTACATTTTTGCTTTTCCCTCCATGAGATGAGCCCAGTGCATTGGACCGATGGATAAGAGAACTGAGCTGGCCTAAAAAGCGCTTGAGCGCTCTACGTACGATGTAGACTCTATCAGATACATATCTATTTATTTCTGATGGATCAAGAATAGATAGTTGTCTCATCAATAGATAGAAATAGGAGATTTCCCCTTATTCTTGATAGATTCCCTCTCTATCTCTTTCGATCTATCAGAACAGATCAGGCTATCTATCAATCGATTTGAAAATAGCACGCTTATCTCGCTTTTCGTTCATTTTCGCCACGAAAACATAGCCGCCATAATAAGAAGCAGGCGAAGCAGCTAGAAGCACTCGCTTCACGCCCTTTCATTCTTATTCACGTTTAGATTAGCAACAACAAACAACTAACAACTAAGAATCTATTTGTTTTCTGTTTTTAGTTAAGGGAAAGCCAACAGAAAGATTTTCTTCTGACTTCGTAGAGCCGGTGCTGCTGTTGCCTGCGCGTAGGGCCGTCCCCCACTCCCGTCCCGGGGCGCTAAGGGGCTTTTGTTTTTGGAACAGACGGTAGTGTTTTGCTGACGCCTCGAATCAAGCTTTTATTGCGACATGCTATGTTTTCTCCCCCATTGCTAGTAGGTTGATGGGTCGCACGCCCGGCACACATGTTTTGGCCTTGTGTGTCCATAACTCAAAATAGGTGACCTAACGGCCGCCGCCCGACTAAACATACCAATAGTCACCAAATTCATATGAGCTACTGAGGAGTAAGCAATGATCTTCTTAAGATCGATCTGCCTTAAAGTGGTCGAGGAAGTATATATTATAGCAATCGCGCTTAAAGTATAAATGAAAGGAGTGGAACAAAGTGTCGCTTCGGGAAACATGGGTATTGAAAATCTTAAAAACCCGTAGGTTCCCAATTTTAAAGGAATTCCTGCCAAGATGACGGATCCTGCCGTAGGTGCCTCTACATGAGCTTCGGGTAACCAAATATGAACTGGTACCATAGGCACTTTGACGGCGAAAGAGGCGAAAGAAGCAATCCATAGAAAGATTTGGCGCCGCTCACTAAATTCTGTGGTTAATGAAATTTGTAAATCGGTTGTTCCTGTTTGGAGAAGAATCAACAGAATAGCTAATAGCATAAAAACAGATCCAAGTAAAGTATAAAGGAAAAACTGATATGCTGCCTTGATCTTTCTTTGTCTCGAACCCCATACCCCTATAATAATGGTAGAGTAAGGGGTGGCCCCAAAGCGGAATTTACCGGTGGTGGTTGGTCGAAGCTCCAGTAGGTAGCCACTCCCTTCTCAGAGAACCGTACGTGAGACTTCCGCCTCATACGGCTCCGTCCCGAGCTTCCGTCGTCGGCCTTGGCATTAGACCACTATCTATGCATGTATTTTCAGCCTGGACTCTCGAATCTTTTGCTCCTCGGGTGGTGTCGAACAATGGTGCTTGCGTTGCGGGAGATGCCCGCCCGTAGGGCCCGGCCTGCTTCCCGCCCGAAAGAACCGCTCACTAGCTAGCCGGACTAGTGGGGCCCTATCTGGAGACATACTGAAACCCATGCCTTTCGAACCGAACGCAACGCCCGTCTTCCAAATAAAAAGAAAAATGGGCTCGTTGGGAAGAGGAGTGCGGCCTGTAGAGCACATGTAACGTAAACTCGTAAGCTACCGAAGGTAGGGATAATCGTCCAGGTCTTATTGTGAAAGAAAAAAGCCGCCCCGCCACAGCAGACGGGTTGCTTCCTCTGTCGTCGCCGGGGAGCTCTTGGCGAGGAGACCTTTGGAGAAGTTGCTAAAACAAACGGGATGGGGGGATCGACCCGTTCAGTAGAATTCCGAAGAAAGACTGTTGGCAGCAGGTGGAGACATTTTTTTCCCCTTCAAAAGGAAATGCGGACAGGGTAGAGCTCGGCAGAGGGTTCGAGAATAGGGTGGGGTCCTGTCCTTAAGATTCAGATAAGAAAAGAGTTCCAAACCTTTATGCATGCACCTCCGTACAAGTGCTGCATACAAGTTCCGGCCAGGATGATTGAAAAAGATTAAACCAATTTGAACCGCTCACATCACAGTAGTAGTAGCGTAAAGGCCGTAAGTCGGGGAGCGGCCATAACATAAGGCTATTACTTTCACACCTCTCTCTCTCTATCTATAGATAGAGAGAGATCCGCTGCGTGAGCAACCCGACTGTGCCT
>NC_044927.1:16502021-16504942 GCF_003576645.1 Ipomoea triloba
CCCTCAAGCTGAGCCATTAGACGCCGGAGACTCTCAAGCTCTTCTTTGGAGATTGTAACCAACTCCCTAGAATGAGGCAGAGGCTGGGGTGTGAAAGTACCAGTAGAGGCTGAACTTGATGAGGAGACTGTATGGGCTGCAGGTAGGTCAGGACGACTAGTCGATTGAATATAATTAAAGAACTTTGAAGGTCGCGGTAAAAGGCTCCCAACACGTCTCTTTTTTATGACGGGAGCGACCACAATGTTCAAACTGAAACTTGTCTTTCTATTCTGGTGATTTACCACCACCCTTTGCCTCTCTTTTTTCCACCCCCCTGACTGCCTTTTTGAGACATCGAGGCAAGGGCAGACCTCTCACTTCCTTGGTTTTGGAGCATAGCACTTCCAATACCAATACAGCTCTCTTCACTATGTATAAGTATACAGGATTCTATGAGGAAAGAGGATCCAAGTAGGGAAGGTGCTCCATTGCATATTTCTCTCTTCTAAGAAAAACTAATAATCTAACCCCGCACGTAGCCGAAAAAAGCGTAGGGGGGGTGAGCATAGTGGGGCGAGGGAGTGTCGTCCCCCGAGGGAGAAGCTCTGATTGCTGTTGTTCTCTTTGCTCCTCCGGTCATCCTTACACTACCTCCACATTTGCTTACTCAAGTACCTCTGCATCAGCCTAGTGACTATCCAGTGATACTTCATTGTGATAATATATCAGCTATTCGGATGGCAGAGAACCCGGTATTCCACGCGAGGACCAAACATGTAGAAGTTCATTATCATTTCCTGAGGGAGAAGGTGTTACAAGGCAAAATCGAGATTCGGTCAAGACAGATGATCAAGTAGTCGATATTTTCACGAAAGGCTTGGCTCCTACAAAATTTGCAGATTTAAGAAAACAGCTTTGGATGACCGAGAAGAGTCAGTGCTGAGGGGGAGTGTTAAAAAAGGGGCAGCACCACTCTTCTCTCTATAATTTTCTCTCTAGGGCTCTCAAGAGCTAATAGGCTCTTCTAGAGCTCTCATGAATTGACAGCCTCTAGACCCTTCCATCTTACTTGAGAAGCCAGCCAAAGGCGGTGACATGGCTGCCTTGAGCTCCTATAAATAGGGGTCAAGGCATGTGTTTTGAGTGTAAGAGTGAGCAAGAAAGGCTAGAGAAAAGAAAGAGAGCTAGAGAGAAAGTGAGTGAATTTTCTTTCTTGAGTGGGTGAGCCGAGAGTGGAAGTGTGAGTGGTGTGAGTTGAGAGCCTTCTTGTTACTTGTAGTTTGAAAGACAAAAGAAAAAGTTTGTCTCCTTGGTTGTATAAATAGCTTCTTTATTGAGTATAAAATTAGTGTCCAACCACTTCAATCTCCAACAGAATATAGGCCCGAAGAATTGCACATAGTCGGAGATTGGATCGCCTGTCAGCCTGCCAAGGACCTATAAAAAGACGACAACAAGAGCTATTCATATGCCCCAGCACACAAAAAGCCTTGTTAATGAGCGCCACATAGCGAAAGTGAAAGGAATTGGGACCTAAGACCCTCGTAGACCTGAAAGCGCCTACTCCCTTATTCAATCTCACCTACTCACTCCTTTCTTCAATGCCATCCGCCTTCGATTATGATCTTTCTCGTTAGCGAATCTCATGTCCACCTGAAAGCGGGGTTCACCTCTCCTCCCGAGCCAGTAGGCCGATTGGTGTATAGAAAAGCACCTTCCCAGCCGGACAAGGGGCCAGAGCGAAAAGCACCTTCCCAGCCGGACAAGGGGCCAGAGCCACCGAGCCTGTCTTACTAATTCCCCGTCTTGGTTCGCCAGTTGGTGACCGATGCGAGCGTGGGGCGCAGGAGAAAGAATATGTTTATTGGAAAGCAACTCCGCCCGAGGCGATTAAGATTACTTGACCTATGCCCGATGGGAAGGTCTTCGATTGGACGTGCTCTTTTCATAAGGCAAGGAAAGGTCATACATCTTGGCTCCTTCTGTCTGAATGGCTGGTTTAGGGTCCAAGGACCTGCCGGGGACTCCGTACAAGGTAGATCGAGCGCGAGTGATGATGAGTGATCCCTACCTAATCCATCTCCACGTCTGAGGAATCCGTGGTTCAAGCTAGCAACTAGGTCCATTGGATCAATCGTGAGAGATTAAGGTCTTGCTATGGTCCGGCGGGTCAGGATCGTGTTGGGAGGTCCACTCCTCTCGCAGGATTAGTATGTTCCACTTCCTTGAACTGGCGAAAGGTGCTGATCTACGACCAGCCTTCATTCGAAAGCGCAGATGGTTGCTATTTATTTCCAGCTTTGAATGCTACCTTTACCCGAAAAGCAACTTACTTAATGGACGAGGAGGTTGAATGGCACGAATAGTAAGTTCTTTGCCCAATTGAATCAATGGTTAAGATAGCCACGAGCAGAGAAGTCATGTGAGGGAGGGAATCAGAATACGGTGTCAAAATACGCTGCTCTTTCATCAAGAGTCTCAGGGACATGCCCCGTATCCGATCCGCTGTTCGAGAATAAGCTGCAAGAGAATATATCCCTTTCTTCCGGGAGTGAGATATTCAAAGGAAACTTCCTAAGGCTGAATCCTGGAGAGGCTAGCTAAGCTAAGATGGCATCGAATCGACGGCGTAAAGGCTGTTGGAGGAATGGAATAAAGGCTGCCTTAATGTCCGCTTTCGGTTTGATAGAAGAGAGGAGGCTGTTCGGGAGAATGAATCCCCTAGCTAGACAGAGCAGGGAGATCAGAAGGAAGTAGGCTTTTAGATAGGGCATTCCCGCTTAGCCCCTGGCTTACCTGAACCGCTGTTAGCATGTTAGCACGAGAGTGGATCGGGGAATCGAAAATGCTTCTTTGATTGTTGAGGAAGAAAGCGTAGCAGGGGAAGGGGATAGCACCGGTCTTGACTCTGACACTATTCTTGTTCGAGTAGATGTCGG
>NC_044927.1:16518130-16523039 GCF_003576645.1 Ipomoea triloba
CACCGAGCCTGTCTTACTAATTCCCCGTCTTGGTTCGCCAGTTGGTGACCGATGCGAGTTCCCCGTCTTGGTTCGCCAGTTGGTGACCGATGCGAGCGTGGGGCGCAGGAGAAAGAATATGTTTATTGGAAAGCAACTCCGCCCGAGGCGATTAAGATTACTTGACCTATGCCCGATGGGAAGGTCTTCGATTGGACGTGCTCTTTTCATAAGGCAAGGAAAGGTCATACATCTTGGCTCCTTCTGTCTGAATGGCTGGTTTAGGGTCCAAGGACCTGCCGGGGACTCCGTACAAGGTAGATCGAGCGCGAGTGATGATGAGTGATCCCTACCTAATCCATCTCCACGTCTGAGGAATCCGTGGTTCAAGCTAGCAACTAGGTCCATTGGATCAATCGTGAGAGATTAAGGTCTTGCTATGGTCCGGCGGGTCAGGATCGTGTTGGGAGGTCCACTCCTCTCGCAGGATTAGTATGTTCCACTTCCTTGAACTGGCGAAAGGTGCTGATCTACGACCAGCCTTCATTCGAAAGCGCAGATGGTTGCTATTTATTTCCAGCTTTGAATGCTACCTTTACCCGAAAAGCAACTTACTTAATGGACGAGGAGGTTGAATGGCACGAATAGTAAGTTCTTTGCCCAATTGAATCAATGGTTAAGATAGCCACGAGCAGAGAAGTCATGTGAGGGAGGGAATCAGAATACGGTGTCAAAATACGCTGCTCTTTCATCAAGAGTCTCAGGGACATGCCCCGTATCCGATCCGCTGTTCGAGAATAAGCTGCAAGAGAATATATCCCTTTCTTCCGGGAGTGAGATATTCAAAGGAAACTTCCTAAGGCTGAATCCTGGAGAGGCTAGCTAAGCTAAGATGGCATCGAATCGACGGCGTAAAGGCTGTTGGAGGAATGGAATAAAGGCTGCCTTAATGTCCGCTTTCGGTTTGATAGAAGAGAGGAGGCTGTTCGGGAGAATGAATCCCCTAGCTAGACAGAGCAGGGAGATCAGAAGGAAGTAGGCTTTTAGATAGGGCATTCCCGCTTAGCCCCTGGCTTACCTGAACCGCTGTTAGCATGTTAGCACGAGAGTGGATCGGGGAATCGAAAATGCTTCTTTGATTGTTGAGGAAGAAAGCGTAGCAGGGGAAGGGGATAGCACCGGTCTTGACTCTGACACTATTCTTGTTCGAGTAGATGTCGGCATTTCCGCTGTTGGTGTTGAGTTCGAAAACGTTGTTCGAGAATAAGCTGCTATTTATCTGGTTTTCGGGAGGCTTTTTAACTTAACAACAACAAATAAACTTTTTCTAAATAAGATATTTGTTTTCCTAATCTAAATCACACACGAGAAAAGCCATTCTTTGGGACGTAGCTGGCGCACACGACGAAGGAGGACAGAGGGGGTTGAGGTCATAAGTAAACCAAAAATACTTATTTTTCTTCCTTCTGGTGGATCAGCATACCCGCCCCACGGTTCGCCAGTTGGTGACCGATGCGAGCGTGGGGCGCAGGAGAAAGAATATGTTTATTGGAAAGCAACTCCGCCCGAGGCGATTAAGATTACTTGACCTATGCCCGATGGGAAGGTCTTCGATTGGACGTGCTCTTTTCATAAGGCAAGGAAAGGTCATACATCTTGGCTCCTTCTGTCTGAATGGCTGGTTTAGGGTCCAAGGACCTGCCGGGGACTCCGTACAAGGTAGATCGAGCGCGAGTGATGATGAGTGATCCCTACCTAATCCATCTCCACGTCTGAGGAATCCGTGGTTCAAGCTAGCAACTAGGTCCATTGGATCAATCGTGAGAGATTAAGGTCTTGCTATGGTCCGGCGGGTCAGGATCGTGTTGGGAGGTCCACTCCTCTCGCAGGATTAGTATGTTCCACTTCCTTGAACTGGCGAAAGGTGCTGATCTACGACCAGCCTTCATTCGAAAGCGCAGATGGTTGCTATTTATTTCCAGCTTTGAATGCTACCTTTACCCGAAAAGCAACTTACTTAATGGACGAGGAGGTTGAATGGCACGAATAGTAAGTTCTTTGCCCAATTGAATCAATGGTTAAGATAGCCACGAGCAGAGAAGTCATGTGAGGGAGGGAATCAGAATACGGTGTCAAAATACGCTGCTCTTTCATCAAGAGTCTCAGGGACATGCCCCGTATCCGATCCGCTGTTCGAGAATAAGCTGCAAGAGAATATATCCCTTTCTTCCGGGAGTGAGATATTCAAAGGAAACTTCCTAAGGCTGAATCCTGGAGAGGCTAGCTAAGCTAAGATGGCATCGAATCGACGGCGTAAAGGCTGTTGGAGGAATGGAATAAAGGCTGCCTTAATGTCCGCTTTCGGTTTGATAGAAGAGAGGAGGCTGTTCGGGAGAATGAATCCCCTAGCTAGACAGAGCAGGGAGATCAGAAGGAAGTAGGCTTTTAGATAGGGCATTCCCGCTTAGCCCCTGGCTTACCTGAACCGCTGTTAGCATGTTAGCACGAGAGTGGATCGGGGAATCGAAAATGCTTCTTTGATTGTTGAGGAAGAAAGCGTAGCAGGGGAAGGGGATAGCACCGGTCTTGACTCTGACACTATTCTTGTTCGAGTAGATGTCGGCATTTCCGCTGTTGGTGTTGAGTTCGAAAACGTTGTTCGAGAATAAGCTGCTATTTATCTGGTTTTCGGGAGGCTTTTTAACTTAACAACAACAAATAAACTTTTTCTAAATAAGATATTTGTTTTCCTAATCTAAATCACACACGAGAAAAGCCATTCTTTGGGACGTAGCTGGCGCACACGACGAAGGAGGACAGAGGGGGTTGAGGTCATAAGTAAACCAAAAATACTTATTTTTCTTCCTTCTGGTGGATCAGCATACCCGCCCCACTTCAGTCGTAGTCTTAGACCCCTTCTCTCATTGAGAACCCATACCGTAGACCCCGTCAATGCCCGAGCGATGTCTTGTACTGATGTTCTCTCGAACCGCTTTAAGAAATGAAATAAAGCATCATGAACACCTATACCTTTTAGTGTAGTGCTTTTAGTACCCGCTTCCTTGGTACCGGCTTTTGGTTTGGAACTGAAAGGGGTCCTCTCACACGCCGAGGCCTAACCTCAGGCAAATTTTAACATTCTTAAGGAAATCCCGGAGCTCCCCCCTTCTCTTTGAAAAGTATGAGTCCCATCACTTAAATCCGAAGCAGAGCTCTTGTTTGTTCCGGTGGTTGTGGAGTCCCAGACAAAAGATGATTTTGTTACACAACCTTGCCCCTTATATACCATTAATAGCCGTTGCTAACTTTAGGTGGGATAAAGGTGGAGGCGGGGAGACCTTGCTTGCTCCGGCTAACTTATTAAGAACGGAAACTGGACTAAATAAAGTCATGAATGCTGGGGGCACCAAGGCAAAATGAGAAGTCTGAAGCTCCAACTGATAAATCAGGGTTCCTTACTCCGTACATTATTTATTCGGTATTCCACGCCGTTGCGTGTTGGATAAGAAAATAAGATTTCTAACTTGAATCCCGTGGTACAAAGAGAGACGCGAAGGAGGTTTATTGGTGGGAGGCATTCGGAGGAGGAGGTGGCGGCGGTCCGGTTGTTGCGTACGTTTTATTGGTCTTGCTTTCTTGTAATATGGTCGCTCGTTTACCTCGGTAACCTGCTCGGGGAGGTTAACTTGAAGGGGTTAGCTGCTAACGGATCCCACCGAACCCTATAGATCATAAATTTGGCTTGTTTCATTTCTCATTTCCACCGGGTTAGCTTAGCTACCTGCCACGAAAACTGAGTTTGCCTAAGGCTAATGCACTTTTACTGAGCCCCAAAGCTGCTTCCAGATTAGCTACGTAGGTTTAGAATTTCCAACAAGGAAGGAAGGGCTTCCGTTAAAGCTTCACCCTTATCCCACCTAAAGAAAGCCGTTAGAGACGCCCATCCGCTGGAGACTCCTGCTATGGTTTCTTGTAGTAGAGGGGAGAGCCCTAGCTTGGTCCTATGAGAAGAAGAATACCTTTTACGAGTCCTATGGAATAAATATTATATTCATTGCTGCTGAACGTAAAATCTATACCGCCGAGAAGTTCATCGACCTAAGGCAGCGGTGAGTCCCAGGGGACCCTTGACCCTGGGAAGACAGGGCTCAGTCAACACAGTCGACAACGGCTTCAACGCTTTGAAACTTCAATGAAGAAGGCAGTACGAACTTCTTGTTAAAGATTCGGTTAGTGAGAAAGTGTGGTCCAAGAAAGGGGTCTATGCCTTCTCTACCAACAACACCGTACCAAGCCTTTAGGTGGGATAAAAGTAAGGCAGCGGCGATAAACTTGTCCAAAAATGATTATAATCAGACTACTTCTTAAAAATATAAATAACGTAGGAACAAAACTTTTTCATGTTGTATCAATATATTGTTGGACTTGTTCCGTTAGCCTAAGCTTGTTCCAATAAAGCCGATTAAAGATTTCTCTTTGTAAGAGTATTCTTCGCGTCTTCCCAATGGATTTTGTACCCCCCTTTCTAAATAAACTACAAGCAAGAGATTGCTTAATTCAGGACAGAAAGTTCCTACAATACTAAAATTTCCAAAAGGGAAAGCTAAAGCAAAAGGGCCAAGAAAACCCCTGCTGCAAGACCAACAAACCCGGATCGGATGCCACAACCGGATTAGAAGGAGTTCCGAGAGTGGGATTAGAAGCAGTTGAGTAGAAGAGACTAAGAATAAAACTTTGCTAGGGCCTTTCTTTCGTTTTTTTGACACTTTTTATTCAAAGTTGGATGTTATAGGTGATAACCGCTTATAACCCACCAATAAACAAAGCTTCCTGCAGCTCTCGCGTTATTGGTTGGTAAAGCCTTCGTTTTTTTGACACTTTTTATTCAAAGTTGGATGTTATAGGTGATAACCGCTTATAACCCACCAAT
>NC_044927.1:16536309-16540354 GCF_003576645.1 Ipomoea triloba
AAACAAAGCTTCCTGCAGCTCTCGCGTTATTGGTTGGTAAAGCCTGAGCAGAATCCCTTAGCGTATAGGTAGAACAAATAAAGAAAGGTAGGCCGTACAAGATGGAAAAGGCCTTTTAGCGCATCCATATAATAATATCATCCCACCGAGCAAGGAAGCCGGCTTTATCATTGAATATTTCTCTGAGCAAGCAAGATAAAATATCTTATTCATTGGGGAAAACAACCAACTCCAGAGCTGCCGCGAAAGAACAAGCAGCGGGAACACAAAAAGCAAAGGGAGACGGACTCCCTTTAATTGTTATGCGCTTGGGTGTCTCCATTCTGATTCTCTCTCCCCACCCCTTGAACTCTGTAACTCGCTTTGGACGGACTCATCAAGTGAAATTGAACTGATACCGTCTGGTGACTTAAGATTTCTTCGCCTCTTAGATGACATCTTTCTCACTCGGATGCAACTACAAAAGAGAGGGGAGCTTTTAATAGTGATAAGCCTTCCGCCCTTTATATAACATATAACTTTTAATCCTTAGAATTTGGAGTGGTAAGTGATTGTGGAGTAAGCCCTAGCTTGTTCATTTATTTGTAATAGTAAAGCAAATCCTCATGAATAGTATATTTGTTCTGTTAAACAAAGCTTCCTGCAGCTCTCGCGTTATTGGTTGGTAAAGCCTGAGCAGAATCCCTTAGCGTATAGGTAGAACAAATAAAGAAAGGTAGGCCGTACAAGATGGAAAAGGCCTTTTAGCGCATCCATATAATAATATCATCCCACCGAGCAAGGAAGCCGGCTTTATCATTGAATATTTCTCTGAGCAAGCAAGATAAAATATCTTATTCATTGGGGAAAACAACCAACTCCAGAGCTGCCGCGAAAGAACAAGCAGCGGGAACACAAAAAGCAAAGGGAGACGGACTCCCTTTAATTGTTATGCGCTTGGGTGTCTCCATTCTGATTCTCTCTCCCCACCCCTTGAACTCTGTAACTCGCTTTGGACGGACTCATCAAGTGAAATTGAACTGATACCGTCTGGTGACTTAAGATTTCTTCGCCTCTTAGATGACATCTTTCTCACTCGGATGCAACTACAAAAGAGAGGGGAGCTTTTAATAGTGATAAGCCTTCCGCCCTTTATATAACATATAACTTTTAATCCTTAGAATTTGGAGTGGTAAGTGATTGTGGAGTAAGCCCTAGCTTGTTCATTTATTTGTAATAGTAAAGCAAATCCTCATGAATAGTATATTTGTTCTGTTCTAACTAATAATAGATCCACAGACGACGTGAGTAGCTAGAAACGGGATTTCTTATTTAAACTTTCCCGTGGGACATGTTTTAAGGGAAGAAACAAGGGAGGCGAGCAGCCGTTGCCTTCTAGTAGGCTTATAGATTAGTATAGAACAACTGAACTTCCTCTTTCCATGAATCACTGCCAGAATGCGCTTAGGAGTGTCAAAAAGCTAGGAACATATGATATGTGTACAGCAAAAACTTACTATGTTCATAGACATACCTACCAATGCCAAATCTGTTTTACCAGGTTCCCTCCAAGGCTTTCAATGAAAAGGTAAGAGAACAGAGCCAAGACAAGACCTGAAAGCCAATAACAATCCCAAATCCCTTTCCGTGGTCGCTAGGCTGAAGCCCTAGGTTTCAAGCTCCAGTGGACTAAACCACTTGTATTTTGCGCTGTAGCGCTTGCTGGTCCGGTTGTTGCAGGAGGGTGGATACAATTTATCATTTCTGGGACTCCTAACTCATTTAAAGTAAAATTGCTATCTTAAATAAAAGCCGTTGTGCGTGAGTAATAAGACGCGCAGCGGCTTCCTTGGTCCACAAGAAAGCCGCCCCCGCACTTCTAAAAGGGCCCGTAACTTCGTTCGTACCTTCTTGGCTTAGGCTTCCAACTTCACTTAATGGCCTTGCCGCCCCTAGCTAGCAGAAGCTAAGCGCTTGAAAAGCGCGCTAAAAAAGGTTGCTTCTGTCGGCCTTTCTGTGCAACAGTCCACCAGTAGCGGAAGAGAGGGTGACCTACCATACAAGAATCTTCCAGTTCTTACGGAAGCTCTTTCTTACCAGTCAAGTAGTACAAGAGCTGTATCTTATCTTATAGCCCGGCGGGTCGCCCTTTCAATTCAGTAGATAGAAGAAACTATTAAATAGATAAGGAGTAGGTGAGTGAGTGAGTCCTCACTGACCTAAGCGATTTCGATCACCTAGCAGGCCTTTTATTTGGTAGGTAACATCGCCAAAGCGTATCATCAGATTTGACTACGAAGGAAGGAACTCGAAGTGAAAGGGCACCGACTTATTTCCCAGAATTAGAGTTCTACCGCAGCTTCCCCCTTTTTTTGGGAAACAAAGCTTCCTGCAGCTCTCGCGTTATTGGTTGGTAAAGCCTGAGCAGAATCCCTTAGCGTATAGGTAGAACAAATAAAGAAAGGTAGGCCGTACAAGATGGAAAAGGCCTTTTAGCGCATCCATATAATAATATCATCCCACCGAGCAAGGAAGCCGGCTTTATCATTGAATATTTCTCTGAGCAAGCAAGATAAAATATCTTATTCATTGGGGAAAACAACCAACTCCAGAGCTGCCGCGAAAGAACAAGCAGCGGGAACACAAAAAGCAAAGGGAGACGGACTCCCTTTAATTGTTATGCGCTTGGGTGTCTCCATTCTGATTCTCTCTCCCCACCCCTTGAACTCTGTAACTCGCTTTGGACGGACTCATCAAGTGAAATTGAACTGATACCGTCTGGTGACTTAAGATTTCTTCGCCTCTTAGATGACATCTTTCTCACTCGGATGCAACTACAAAAGAGAGGGGAGCTTTTAATAGTGATAAGCCTTCCGCCCTTTATATAACATATAACTTTTAATCCTTAGAATTTGGAGTGGTAAGTGATTGTGGAGTAAGCCCTAGCTTGTTCATTTATTTGTAATAGTAAAGCAAATCCTCATGAATAGTATATTTGTTCTGTTCTAACTAATAATAGATCCACAGACGACGTGAGTAGCTAGAAACGGGATTTCTTATTTAAACTTTCCCGTGGGACATGTTTTAAGGGAAGAAACAAGGGAGGCGAGCAGCCGTTGCCTTCTAGTAGGCTTATAGATTAGTATAGAACAACTGAACTTCCTCTTTCCATGAATCACTGCCAGAATGCGCTTAGGAGTGTCAAAAAGCTAGGAACATATGATATGTGTACAGCAAAAACTTACTATGTTCATAGACATACCTACCAATGCCAAATCTGTTTTACCAGGTTCCCTCCAAGGCTTTCAATGAAAAGGTAAGAGAACAGAGCCAAGACAAGACCTGAAAGCCAATAACAATCCCAAATCCCTTTCCGTGGTCGCTAGGCTGAAGCCCTAGGTTTCAAGCTCCAGTGGACTAAACCACTTGTATTTTGCGCTGTAGCGCTTGCTGGTCCGGTTGTTGCAGGAGGGTGGATACAATTTATCATTTCTGGGACTCCTAACTCATTTAAAGTAAAATTGCTATCTTAAATAAAAGCCGTTGTGCGTGAGTAATAAGACGCGCAGCGGCTTCCTTGGTCCACAAGAAAGCCGCCCCCGCACTTCTAAAAGGGCCCGTAACTTCGTTCGTACCTTCTTGGCTTAGGCTTCCAACTTCACTTAATGGCCTTGCCGCCCCTAGCTAGCAGAAGCTAAGCGCTTGAAAAGCGCGCTAAAAAAGGTTGCTTCTGTCGGCCTTTCTGTGCAACAGTCCACCAGTAGCGGAAGAGAGGGTGACCTACCATACAAGAATCTTCCAGTTCTTACGGAAGCTCTTTCTTACCAGTCAAGTAGTACAAGAGCTGTATCTTATCTTATAGCCCGGCGGGTCGCCCTTTCAATTCAGTAGATAGAAGAAACTATTAAATAGATAAGGAGTAGGTGAGTGAGTGAGTCCTCACTGACCTAAGCGATTTCGATCACCTAGCAGGCCTTTTATTTGGTAGGTAACATCGCCAAAGCGTATCATCAGATTTGACTACGAAGGAAGGAACTCGAAGTGAAAGGGCACCGACTTATTTCCC
>NC_044927.1:16545829-16553329 GCF_003576645.1 Ipomoea triloba
TGAACCTGCGACCATTAGGTTAAAAGCCCAATGCTCTACCAACTGAGCTATACACCCAAAAAAAGATGTAGTAGTAAATAAGGATTGGTACGGAAAAGAGGGCGGCCCCTCTCTTCTCATCATATTAAAGGAGCGCGGCTCTGTATGAGGCTCGTACTGCAGAGCAAGCGAAGAAAACGTAAGGGCGCGCGTGAGCACTTCTGCAAGAAAACGGATGCGCGGCTAACGCGCTAGCTGCGCCGTTGCTTGTTCCCTCACTGAACACTTTCTAGATATCTGTCTCCATTATCAGCTGCATGCTATCGGAGAGAGCAATGGGAGGTTCAGTCAAAAGCATTTACCCCGCACTCAACTCAATGATCAAGCAAATAAGCAAGGACAGTCCTGCTATACCCAAACCTACCTTACACTCTACTATGAATAAGGATGCATAGTAGCCTTCAAACATGACTCTTTGGCCTTTAGACTCGCTTCGGCGACTTCGCCCTTTAAGTGACAAGGGGGGGATGAGGTAAGGAGTAGTATAAGAGTGGCTCGGTCATCGATAAGCCTCTCCTTATTCATTCTATAGAGCGGGGCTGCGGACCAACAATCCAGCAAAAGGGCTTCAACGCTCCTCTCCTTATCAGTCGAGTGGCTTTCGCTCCTTTATTAAACCTTCCCCCTATTAATAATAATAAGGTAAGCATCAAAGCCCAGAAAACCCAACCTATACAAAGAGCTCTTTTCAGCCCCTACTCCTAACAAGTGAAAGTTGCTGGCACCCACCATATCTTGCTTCGGGGCCGATCTCTTGTATCGGAGCAAACAAATTCAATGATTTTCTATATTCTTTATTTTATTGTTGAGTTTATTCCACCACAAATAGATTTGCCGCATGGATTGGATAGAGACTGGGAATTGGATGCTTCCTCAAGAGCAGCTTATTCGAGAACAGCCAATGAGTGCACAAGAGCTGATAGGCCAAGAGTTGATTCCATTTCAGCGCTTACTCTAAGAAGAAGACCTGTTGATGCGGCGGCTAGGATCCGATCTCGCTTTCCGCTTGACGAGGGATTAGGCCTATCTGCCTTCATTAAAGTAATAAGATTGCCCAGCATTAGAAGCAGTTTCCATCTTAAGGATGGATGGTTACACTATCCTTCCCCACTCTTTGAGTCGATGACTGCTAACGGAATTCCTAACTTTGGACCTAGAGTCTTTTGTCACTTCCCTTGCAAACACAGAGAACAAAGGCACTTCTTTCAAGGGTTTCTCACGGGGAGACTGCCTTATGAGAGACTCCTTCTCATGCTGCTTGATAATGGTACAGCCCTGAGAGCCTTTTGCACTTGACGAACCCTTTCCCCCCTTTCGAAAGATAAAGTACAAGGAAGGACGCACAGTCTATGATGGACCTATGCGCCTACTCCGCAAATGGGAAGATAGAGAACTCTCCCTACGTAGGGTGGGGAAGATAACTCGGAATAGGCTAGAATCTGGACACCTGAAAGCGGGGTTCACTGATCCGAACTCCCTTCATGGCTTTGCTTCCTTCTTGCCTGTATTGAATCCGTCCTTGCTTTCTTGACCTCGTCTCGATTTATCCTAGTATAGGAGATTGACGCTTTCTTCTATTATGAGATTGGCTTTGTCCTTATCTCTTATATTCGATTCTCGCAATATAAATTCTTATTATAGAAAGATCCCTTCCCCGCTTTACGCTCCTAGATTCCCTCGCTTCCGAACTAGCCGACGAGGGCTAGGTTCAAGGGCGTGGGAGAGCCCTGATTCTTTTGGCTTGATTGCTTTCACCAGGTCTAGCGAGAGTCGATTAGCCCGAGTTGTGTTAAGATAAGTGGCACTTGAATTGGAAGTAGCCATCGGCCCGGTCTTGGATGCGGATTTCTCGGTCTTACCACTTGTATCGATAGACCAACTTTCATTTCATGCTGAGGATAGATTTTATATATAAAATCCTGATCTTCGAACTTTGAAAGGCTTCTGGCAAAGCTTGAACCAGGGAAAGCTTTTCTTGCTAATCTGGTGATATCGTAGTAAAGGTAAAGTAGCCAAGAGGAATCGATTTAGCAGTCCATACCAGGCTCCAGGTATATTTAGGAGTGACCGGAGGAGCAAAGAGAACAACAGCAATCAGAGCTTCTCCCTCGGGGGACGACACTCCCTCGCCCCACTATGCTCACCCCCCCTACGCTTTTTTCGGCTACGTGCGGGGTTAGATTATTAGTTTTTCTTAGAAGAGAGAAATATGCAATGGAGCACCTTCCCTACTTGGATCCTCTTTCCTCATAGAATCCTGTATACTTATACATAGTGAAGAGAGCTGTATTGGTATTGGAAGTGCTATGCTCCAAAACCAAGGAAGTGAGAGGTCTGCCCTTGCCTCGATGTCTCAAAAAGGCAGTCAGGGGGGTGGAAAAAAGAGAGGCAAAGGGTGGTGGTAAATCACCAGAATAGAAAGACAAGTTTCAGTTTGAACATTGTGGTCGCTCCCGTCATAAAAAAGAGACGTGTTGGGAGCCTTTTACCGCGACCTTCAAAGTTCTTTAATTATATTCAATCGACTAGTCGTCCTGACCTACCTGCAGCCCATACAGTCTCCTCATCAAGTTCAGCCTCTACTGGTACTTTCACACCCCAGCCTCTGCCTCATTCTAGGGAGTTGGTTACAATCTCCAAAGAAGAGCTTGAGAGTCTCCGGCGTCTAATGGCTCAGCTTGAGGGTCCTTACACTACCTCCACATTTGCTTACTCAAGTACCTCTGCATCAGCCTAGTGACTATCCAGTGATACTTCATTGTGATAATATATCAGCTATTCGGATGGCAGAGAACCCGGTATTCCACGCGAGGACCAAACATGTAGAAGTTCATTATCATTTCCTGAGGGAGAAGGTGTTACAAGGCAAAATCGAGATTCGGTCAAGACAGATGATCAAGTAGTCGATATTTTCACGAAAGGCTTGGCTCCTACAAAATTTGCAGATTTAAGAAAACAGCTTTGGATGACCGAGAAGAGTCAGTGCTGAGGGGAGTGTTAAAAAAGGGGCAGCACCACTCTTCTCTCTATAATTTTCTCTCTAGGGCTCTCAAGAGCTAATAGGCTCTTCTAGAGCTCTCATGAATTGACAGCCTCTAGACCCTTCCATCTTACTTGAGAAGCCAGCCAAAGGCGGTGACATGGCTGCCTTGAGCTCCTATAAATAGGGGTCAAGGCATGTGTTTTGAGTGTAAGAGTGAGCAAGAAAGGCTAGAGAAAAGAAAGAGAGCTAGAGAGAAAGTGAGTGAATTTTCTTTCTTGAGTGGGTGAGCCGAGAGTGGAAGTGTGAGTGGTGTGAGTTGAGAGCCTTCTTGTTACTTGTAGTTTGAAAGACAAAAGAAAAAGTTTGTCTCCTTGGTTGTATAAATAGCTTCTTTATTGAGTATAAAATTAGTGTCCAACCACTTCAATCTCCAACAGAATATAGGCCCGAAGAATTGCACATAGTCGGAGATTGGATCGCCTGTCAGCCTGCCAAGGACCTATAAAAAGACGACAACAAGAGCTATTCATATGCCCCAGCACACAAAAAGCCTTGTTAATGAGCGCCACATAGCGAAAGTGAAAGGAATTGGGACCTAAGACCCTCGTAGACCTGAAAGCGCCTACTCCCTTATTCAATCTCACCTACTCACTCCTTTCTTCAATGCCATCCGCCTTCGATTATGATCTTTCTCGTTAGCGAATCTCATGTCCACCTGAAAGCGGGGTTCACCTCTCCTCCCGAGCCAGTAGGCCGATTGGTGTATAGAAAAGCACCTTCCCAGCCGGACAAGGGGCCAGAGCCACCGAGCCTGTCTTACTAATTCCCCGTCTTGGTTCGCCAGTTGGTGACCGATGCGAGCGTGGGGCGCAGGAGAAAGAATATGTTTATTGGAAAGCAACTCCGCCCGAGGCGATTAAGATTACTTGACCTATGCCCGATGGGAAGGTCTTCGATTGGACGTGCTCTTTTCATAAGGCAAGGAAAGGTCATACATCTTGGCTCCTTCTGTCTGAATGGCTGGTTTAGGGTCCAAGGACCTGCCGGGGACTCCGTACAAGGTAGATCGAGCGCGAGTGATGATGAGTGATCCCTACCTAATCCATCTCCACGTCTGAGGAATCCGTGGTTCAAGCTAGCAACTAGGTCCATTGGATCAATCGTGAGAGATTAAGGTCTTGCTATGGTCCGGCGGGTCAGGATCGTGTTGGGAGGTCCACTCCTCTCGCAGGATTAGTATGTTCCACTTCCTTGAACTGGCGAAAGGTGCTGATCTACGACCAGCCTTCATTCGAAAGCGCAGATGGTTGCTATTTATTTCCAGCTTTGAATGCTACCTTTACCCGAAAAGCAACTTACTTAATGGACGAGGAGGTTGAATGGCACGAATAGTAAGTTCTTTGCCCAATTGAATCAATGGTTAAGATAGCCACGAGCAGAGAAGTCATGTGAGGGAGGGAATCAGAATACGGTGTCAAAATACGCTGCTCTTTCATCAAGAGTCTCAGGGACATGCCCCGTATCCGATCCGCTGTTCGAGAATAAGCTGCAAGAGAATATATCCCTTTCTTCCGGGAGTGAGATATTCAAAGGAAACTTCCTAAGGCTGAATCCTGGAGAGGCTAGCTAAGCTAAGATGGCATCGAATCGACGGCGTAAAGGCTGTTGGAGGAATGGAATAAAGGCTGCCTTAATGTCCGCTTTCGGTTTGATAGAAGAGAGGAGGCTGTTCGGGAGAATGAATCCCCTAGCTAGACAGAGCAGGGAGATCAGAAGGAAGTAGGCTTTTAGATAGGGCATTCCCGCTTAGCCCCTGGCTTACCTGAACCGCTGTTAGCATGTTAGCACGAGAGTGGATCGGGGAATCGAAAATGCTTCTTTGATTGTTGAGGAAGAAAGCGTAGCAGGGGAAGGGGATAGCACCGGTCTTGACTCTGACACTATTCTTGTTCGAGTAGATGTCGGCATTTCCGCTGTTGGTGTTGAGTTCGAAAACGTTGTTCGAGAATAAGCTGCTATTTATCTGGTTTTCGGGAGGCTTTTTAACTTAACAACAACAAATAAACTTTTTCTAAATAAGATATTTGTTTTCCTAATCTAAATCACACACGAGAAAAGCCATTCTTTGGGACGTAGCTGGCGCACACGACGAAGGAGGACAGAGGGGGTTGAGGTCATAAGTAAACCAAAAATACTTATTTTTCTTCCTTCTGGTGGATCAGCATACCCGCCCCACTTCAGTCGTAGTCTTAGACCCCTTCTCTCATTGAGAACCCATACCGTAGACCCCGTCAATGCCCGAGCGATGTCTTGTACTGATGTTCTCTCGAACCGCTTTAAGAAATGAAATAAAGCATCATGAACACCTATACCTTTTAGTGTAGTGCTTTTAGTACCCGCTTCCTTGGTACCGGCTTTTGGTTTGGAACTGAAAGGGGTCCTCTCACACGCCGAGGCCTAACCTCAGGCAAATTTTAACATTCTTAAGGAAATCCCGGAGCTCCCCCCTTCTCTTTGAAAAGTATGAGTCCCATCACTTAAATCCGAAGCAGAGCTCTTGTTTGTTCCGGTGGTTGTGGAGTCCCAGACAAAAGATGATTTTGTTACACAACCTTGCCCCTTATATACCATTAATAGCCGTTGCTAACTTTAGGTGGGATAAAGGTGGAGGCGGGGAGACCTTGCTTGCTCCGGCTAACTTATTAAGAACGGAAACTGGACTAAATAAAGTCATGAATGCTGGGGGCACCAAGGCAAAATGAGAAGTCTGAAGCTCCAACTGATAAATCAGGGTTCCTTACTCCGTACATTATTTATTCGGTATTCCACGCCGTTGCGTGTTGGATAAGAAAATAAGATTTCTAACTTGAATCCCGTGGTACAAAGAGAGACGCGAAGGAGGTTTATTGGTGGGAGGCATTCGGAGGAGGAGGTGGCGGCGGTCCGGTTGTTGCGTACGTTTTATTGGTCTTGCTTTCTTGTAATATGGTCGCTCGTTTACCTCGGTAACCTGCTCGGGGAGGTTAACTTGAAGGGGTTAGCTGCTAACGGATCCCACCGAACCCTATAGATCATAAATTTGGCTTGTTTCATTTCTCATTTCCACCGGGTTAGCTTAGCTACCTGCCACGAAAACTGAGTTTGCCTAAGGCTAATGCACTTTTACTGAGCCCCAAAGCTGCTTCCAGATTAGCTACGTAGGTTTAGAATTTCCAACAAGGAAGGAAGGGCTTCCGTTAAAGCTTCACCCTTATCCCACCTAAAGAAAGCCGTTAGAGACGCCCATCCGCTGGAGACTCCTGCTATGGTTTCTTGTAGTAGAGGGGAGAGCCCTAGCTTGGTCCTATGAGAAGAAGAATACCTTTTACGAGTCCTATGGAATAAATATTATATTCATTGCTGCTGAACGTAAAATCTATACCGCCGAGAAGTTCATCGACCTAAGGCAGCGGTGAGTCCCAGGGGACCCTTGACCCTGGGAAGACAGGGCTCAGTCAACACAGTCGACAACGGCTTCAACGCTTTGAAACTTCAATGAAGAAGGCAGTACGAACTTCTTGTTAAAGATTCGGTTAGTGAGAAAGTGTGGTCCAAGAAAGGGGTCTATGCCTTCTCTACCAACAACACCGTACCAAGCCTTTAGGTGGGATAAAAGTAAGGCAGCGGCGATAAACTTGTCCAAAAATGATTATAATCAGACTACTTCTTAAAAATATAAATAACGTAGGAACAAAACTTTTTCATGTTGTATCAATATATTGTTGGACTTGTTCCGTTAGCCTAAGCTTGTTCCAATAAAGCCGATTAAAGATTTCTCTTTGTAAGAGTATTCTTCGCGTCTTCCCAATGGATTTTGTACCCCCCTTTCTAAATAAACTACAAGCAAGAGATTGCTTAATTCAGGACAGAAAGTTCCTACAATACTAAAATTTCCAAAAGGGAAAGCTAAAGCAAAAGGGCCAAGAAAACCCTGCTGCAAGACCAACAAACCCGGATCGGATGCCACAACCGGATTAGAAGGAGTTCCGAGAGTGGGATTAGAAGCAGTTGAGTAGAAGAGACTAAGAATAAAACTTTGCTAGGGCCTTTCTTTCGTTTTTTTGACACTTTTTATTCAAAGTTGGATGTTATAGGTGATAACCGCTTATAACCCACCAATAAACAAAGCTTCCTGCAGCTCTCGCGTTATTGGTTGGTAAAGCCTGAGCAGAATCCCTTAGCGTATAGGTAGAACAAATAAAGAAAGGTAGGCCGTACAAGATGGAAAAGGCCTTTTAGCGCATCCATATAATAATATCATCCCACCGAGCAAGGAAGCCGGCTTTATCATTGAATATTTCTCTGAGCAAGCAAGATAAAATATCTTATTCATTGGGGAAAACAACCAACTCCAGAGCTGCCGCGAAAGAACAAGCAGCGGGAACACAAAAAGCAAAGGGAGACGGACTCCCTTTAATTGTTATGCGCTTGGGTGTCTC
>NC_044927.1:16558329-16560720 GCF_003576645.1 Ipomoea triloba
TAAACAAAGCTTCCTGCAGCTCTCGCGTTATTGGTTGGTAAAGCCTGAGCAGAATCCCTTAGCGTATAGGTAGAACAAATAAAGAAAGGTAGGCCGTACAAGATGGAAAAGGCCTTTTAGCGCATCCATATAATAATATCATCCCACCGAGCAAGGAAGCCGGCTTTATCATTGAATATTTCTCTGAGCAAGCAAGATAAAATATCTTATTCATTGGGGAAAACAACCAACTCCAGAGCTGCCGCGAAAGAACAAGCAGCGGGAACACAAAAAGCAAAGGGAGACGGACTCCCTTTAATTGTTATGCGCTTGGGTGTCTCCATTCTGATTCTCTCTCCCCACCCCTTGAACTCTGTAACTCGCTTTGGACGGACTCATCAAGTGAAATTGAACTGATACCGTCTGGTGACTTAAGATTTCTTCGCCTCTTAGATGACATCTTTCTCACTCGGATGCAACTACAAAAGAGAGGGGAGCTTTTAATAGTGATAAGCCTTCCGCCCTTTATATAACATATAACTTTTAATCCTTAGAATTTGGAGTGGTAAGTGATTGTGGAGTAAGCCCTAGCTTGTTCATTTATTTGTAATAGTAAAGCAAATCCTCATGAATAGTATATTTGTTCTGTTCTAACTAATAATAGATCCACAGACGACGTGAGTAGCTAGAAACGGGATTTCTTATTTAAACTTTCCCGTGGGACATGTTTTAAGGGAAGAAACAAGGGAGGCGAGCAGCCGTTGCCTTCTAGTAGGCTTATAGATTAGTATAGAACAACTGAACTTCCTCTTTCCATGAATCACTGCCAGAATGCGCTTAGGAGTGTCAAAAAGCTAGGAACATATGATATGTGTACAGCAAAAACTTACTATGTTCATAGACATACCTACCAATGCCAAATCTGTTTTACCAGGTTCCCTCCAAGGCTTTCAATGAAAAGGTAAGAGAACAGAGCCAAGACAAGACCTGAAAGCCAATAACAATCCCAAATCCCTTTCCGTGGTCGCTAGGCTGAAGCCCTAGGTTTCAAGCTCCAGTGGACTAAACCACTTGTATTTTGCGCTGTAGCGCTTGCTGGTCCGGTTGTTGCAGGAGGGTGGATACAATTTATCATTTCTGGGACTCCTAACTCATTTAAAGTAAAATTGCTATCTTAAATAAAAGCCGTTGTGCGTGAGTAATAAGACGCGCAGCGGCTTCCTTGGTCCACAAGAAAGCCGCCCCGCACTTCTAAAAGGGCCCGTAACTTCGTTCGTACCTTCTTGGCTTAGGCTTCCAACTTCACTTAATGGCCTTGCCGCCCCTAGCTAGCAGAAGCTAAGCGCTTGAAAAGCGCGCTAAAAAAGGTTGCTTCTGTCGGCCTTTCTGTGCAACAGTCCACCAGTAGCGGAAGAGAGGGTGACCTACCATACAAGAATCTTCCAGTTCTTACGGAAGCTCTTTCTTACCAGTCAAGTAGTACAAGAGCTGTATCTTATCTTATAGCCCGGCGGGTCGCCCTTTCAATTCAGTAGATAGAAGAAACTATTAAATAGATAAGGAGTAGGTGAGTGAGTGAGTCCTCACTGACCTAAGCGATTTCGATCACCTAGCAGGCCTTTTATTTGGTAGGTAACATCGCCAAAGCGTATCATCAGATTTGACTACGAAGGAAGGAACTCGAAGTGAAAGGGCACCGACTTATTTCCCAGAATTAGAGTTCTACCGCAGCTTCCCCCTTTTTTTGGGGGGGATCAAGTTCCTTGCCAACTGCCAACTATCGACCCCGATCTCTTTTCATTTGTTTTGGGTATTACCAAACTTAGCCTAGCCTTCGTCAATCACACTAAAGCGGAGCACCCAACTATGGAAAAGCCTCCTTAAGGGTGGGTTAGGCTAGTCAATCCGGCCCGAGACGCGTTCGTTGACAAAACCGCCGTAGGAATTCCTACTTTTAAATAGAGCGGAGGCGAACTGATCAACGAGAAAGAGGTCCTACTCACTACAAACGAATACACCACAAGATCGAACTGCACTCATGCCTCTCCCGCATCAAGTTTACCGCCCTCCCTACGTAGTGATTCTATCAATCATGTACGTAGGTAGGACCCTCCATTCTGATTGGTATATCATGAGAAAAAAGAAAGCCATTTGCACCAGGCGCACTGCGCTTTCCCTTTCCCAGATGTTCGCTTGGGGCTGAGAAGCTGTTGCTTGCTGCTTGCTGTCTACTGCGCGAGCCTTGGCTGCCCCGTTCTGTAACTTCCCTTCTTTCGTCCGTCCACGAGGCTGTAAAAAGAGAGAAAGGGGCGGCTATCTAGCGGGAGTCGTTTCGGTTGTATGCCACGAGGTCCCTATGGACAAGGGGACAAGTGAATCATCGCTTTTGGGCGTCGCAGGCAGCCCTCTACC
>NC_044927.1:16574432-16579432 GCF_003576645.1 Ipomoea triloba
ACACCAATTAGTGGAACATGGACCCCCCCCTACTGAAAGAAGAAGAGTTTAAGTTTCTACTTTTGCTTCTGAAGTCAGATTGGAATTTATGCCCTCTGGTATCCCGGCTGTCGCCGACCCATTTCAGGTCACACAAGGCTAAGCTCCTGGGAGAAGACTACCTCACTTTGCTAGAAAAGCAAAGGGCAGAACGAATCTCTCTTATCTATGAAAATTCTTGTCTAACTTTCTCTCTTCCTAGCAAGAAAACTCCTGCAACAAGCAACGGCACGTAGTGCCTCCTTTCTGCGTAATCCGTTATACGTTCTTAATAAGACGTTGCGCGTTAGTTAAGTACGCGCAGCGGATTCCTTGGTCCCTCTTCCGCTAGTCAAAATTTAACGAGGCCCTTTCTCCTCCTTTTCATCTTAGTCTTTGGATTTTCTAAGACGTTCAGACGAGTTTGGATGGTAGACATCTTCTCTTTGGCTCTCTGAATACCTTCGCCAACCCTGCTAAGCTCTCCCTCAACATCATGAAGTTTTTTTTATTTATGCAGGTGAAAGTAGGGGATCCATTGCTCCTCTCGTCTTTTCCGGCAAATGCTATGTTAAACTATGCCCACCCACCTCGACAAGCTCGGAACCCCAGTCAATAAATGAACGGAGGGATGAACTTTATTTGAATATAAGAGAAGAAGTTTGAAACCTCCTGCCATAAGGAAGAGGAGATCTGTAGTAAGAGCTCCCTCTCTCTCTGCTTTCGGCGCCTTACTATTCTTTCAGGGAAACTCCTGAAGTTACGTCTTTCAGTACTTGGACTCAAGTCAAGTAGTTGAGATAAGCTGTTTTCTTTTTGTCAGGTGCCCTTAGTGAAGTTCCTTTTGCCCTATAGGTTCGTTCTAAAGGTCAGTGGTTCAAGTCAATAAGCGAGGAGGCCCTTCTCACTCAAGCTCAAGCATTTACTTTTCTAGTTAGAGACCAACGTCTTGGGGCTAACGTGGGATCCGCTCAAGGACCTACTCTACTGGTTTAGGTAAATATCTTATGCGTTCCCCGACTGGGGAGGTCTTTTTTTGAGGAGAAACTATGCGCTTTTCAAAAAAGGTCGGAATAAATGCACTGGATTTAAAATATATATATAAATAACACCGGCCGGCTGCTTTTTATTTATGCAAAAAAAAGACAAAACGGGATTGGATTTCCACTCATAAGGAAGGAAAGTTAGATATCTTTGAAAGGGTTGTCTTTTTGGTTGAAATGGGATGGTGTTAAAACTCCCGAAATGCAGTCTAGACAGCGGACCCTCCCCTTTCTGACTGGACTGACTCGGGGAAGGGTCAATCTCCTCCGGAGCATGCTTCACAGCCACTCATTCGTCCTGGCCAAATAGTAGAATATATCTCTCAGCAATTCTTTTCTCCGCTAATCACCCCTTCCCAACCAGCCCGCCCGATCGATCTTGTAAGATCGGCTAATTAAAAGGGTTAATCTGACCGAAGTTGTCGGAACGAATCGTTTGCTTTATCGAAAAAAGCTTTATTAGGGGGTCTTGGTTGGGCCCCTATTTTCAACCATTACAGCTGGCGTCGACCAGCTTTGCGATACGGACGGACACGAAAAAGAACGCAGGCAGCGGAAATGCAAAAGAGAAGAGCAAAGATTCCCGACCCGGAGCATGTTATTGACTCTACCACAAATCTGTTAAATGAAGATGAAGGTAGCTTGCTTACTCTCAGACACTAGTTAGACAGAAATCCCTTAACTTCGTTTATGCCCTTATGCAGTAAAGAAAGCAAGTGAGGCGGGCTAAGATTCCATTCGAAGTAACGTAACAGGATTCGATGTTGCACCATCTTCAATTCTTATCGGGATCCGGAGTCTTTCGAGAAAAGGTCCCATCCTTCAATATCATGATTGGGTCGACCAGACCAGATCATGAGCGAATAGAAAATAAAAAATGTACATAGCTGTTCCAGCTGAAATACTTGGAATAATTCTACCACTTCTACTAGGAGTAGCCTTTTTAGTGCTAGCTGAACGTAAAGTAATGGCTTTTGTGCAACGTCGAAAGGGTCCTGATGTAGTGGGATCGTTTGGATTGTTACAACCTCTAGCAGATGGTTTTAAATTGATTCTAAAAGAACCTATTTCACCAAGTAGTGCTAATTTCTCCCTTTTTAGAATGGCTCCAGTGGCTACATTTATGTTAAGTCTGGTCGCTCGGGCCGTTGTACCTTTTGATTATGGTATGGTATTGTCAGATCCGAACATAGGGCTACTTTATTTGTTTGCCATATCTTCGCTAGGTGTTTATGGAATTATTATAGCAGGTTGGTCTAGTAATTAGGGGGCGGCCGTTCGGTCGCCTATGATACTAGGACCAATAGGTCAAAAATGGGTTTGTGCCGCAGGTGTTGAACGATCTACTCTACACAGGTGTGGGCTTACAGGGCTAGGGCTCATAAACCCTTTCTTTCATTTATCAATAGGGCCCTGGCCGGTCACTTTTCTGGGGCCGGATCGATAAGTGGAAGTCATAAAAAAAAAGATCTTTCTCTTCGCACCTCAGATCAAGAGGAAGGGTTGCTTGTCAAGCTAGCCTATAATATAATTAAGAATCTATTTATTTAGATTATATAAAAAATAGAAAGAAGAGAAAAAAGGTAAAAAGATTCGCTTTCTTTTAACCGGCTCTTTCTTCTTTCTCAACGCTACTAAGGACCTATAGGTTTGCCTACTTTACTTATGAAAGATAATGAGAATGGGTTATTCAAACAAAAAGGAAAGGGCGCTACTTAGTTTCGCAAGCCTTTTTCATTGTCAGTCAACTAAGTAGGGCCTGAGGCCCCCTGCGAATCCGTAAATCTGAGGAGCATGCCGCAACAAAAGGATGGTCCCCTATTCATTTCATTTTTTCCGGAAGGGAAAAAGAAAAGTACCCCCCATCATAGTGAACCTCTCCTTGTGATCGGGATGAGGTAGATGCCTCCCAGCCGGGGGACGGATCGAATCGGAGTTTCCTTAGGTAGCCACCGACCTACAGTTATCCTTAAACTTCCGTGCTTGGTGGAGAAGAAGCGAACAAAGGTACGCTCGCTTGCTGTCTTGTTCTCTGTCGCGAACTGGGATCGCTCGCCAGCTAGGTCAGATTGGAGCAAGATTTTTTGAGAAAAAATTCCCCTTATTCGGGGACAAGGGGCGGAACGACCTCTCGATCTACTTACTGCAGCCCAAATTTATAAGCGGTTAAACGTCGTCTAGGCGTTCCCTGTTGCTCCGATCTCCCCTACGCCTAGGACGTTGTCTGGGCCAAGAGCCATAGTGAGTTGCTGTTTCCATTTGGTTATTTCTTCCTCGTTGTTGATACCGGCAAGACCCAGCCAGATGATGTCTGCTGGTTGGTAGTGAGAGGACTCTTAGTACCTGCATACCCAAAAGAGGGCGCTGGTTAAAAAACAATCATTTTTTTTCTTGCTTTCCCTTAGCAGCGGGAAAGGAGTCTATCTATCTGCCTAGCTTTGGTAGATTTCCCCCAACGCAATCCACAGAAATTCCACGAATCCCTTGGTGGATAAGTCCGACGACTCAGCAGCAGTGCGGAATTTAGTTTATTGTCTGGTAGATCTGATCTTTAGTTAGGGGGCAATACATACCAAAAGGTTCGAAGAAGGAACGCGCATAAGAGTATATAACCAACCCACCCTTCTGTATAACCTATTCACATTAGTGAGTCGGCTTGATGGAAGCACTAGGGGAGTACGATAGCAGCTAGGTCTAGAGGGAAGTTATGAGCATTACGTTCATGCATAACTTCCATACCAAGGTTAGCACGGTTAATGATATCAGCCCAAGTCTTAATTACGCGGCCTTGGCTATCAACTACGGATTGGTTGAAATTTCAACCATTTAGGTTGAATGCCATAGTGCTGATACCTAAAGCAGTGAACCAGATACCCACTACAGGCCAAGCAGCTAAGAAGAAGTGTAACGAACGAGAGTTGTTGAAACTAGCATATTGGAAGATCAATCGGCCAAAATAATTATGAGCAGCTACGATATTATAAGTTTATTCCTCTTGACCGAGTTAAGTAACAGCAGGACAACCATCATAGGCAAAAATCAAAAAGGTCTTGTCACGAGCTGGATTCGAACCAGCGCTTCCCAGATCCGCGAAAACACCGGATTGAAACGATCGTGACTTTAAAAAAGAAAGAAGAGAAGGAATGGGGAGTTGGCGCCGTTTAACGGATTGCTTGCTTACCAAGCGATCCTGGCCTCTCCTGGCCGAACTCGCCAAAAAATTACATCGTTAAAATTATGATGTGATGCCCTTGAAAGCTTCAATTGGTCTTTTCGAGACCTTCCTCTTAGGAGAGAAGAAAGACAAGAAAGAGGAGACTCTTTCAACAAGGCTACGAGTTCTGGCATACTTTACTTTAGATTGGATGTCCTACTTCTATTTAATCTTTCACCGAACCCTACTTCACTCAATCAATATCCTAAGCTGAATCCTACCTCTAAACCACCAACAGCGGGAGAGCCGACATGAAATGATAGATGTGCAGCGCATTCTGTAAGGCTAACAACGCATTCTCTAACAGGAATAGCAAAGACCCCTTCTTCCTTATGTATGAATTTTTAGCCCCAACTTCAAAAAGGCATTTTCGGGGACTAGCCTCCTTCCCTTTAGTCAATAGGGAATTTCCTCTCCCGCTTGTAGTCGTTCCATTGAATTCCACTCCTTTGGTCTCACGTGTTTGTTTTCACTTCCTCGCACATAATTAAGGGAGCCATTGAAAGGTGACTAAAACACCAGAAACAGGGACTACCCGAGCTAATGATAGAGGCAAGAACACTTTCCGGCCAAGTCCCATTAATTGATCATAACGATATCGTGGAAATGCTGCACGGACCCATATATATAGAAACAGAAAAAGAATCACCTTGATACTAAACCAGATCGAGCCCGGGATATTCTTGGAAATGGGAATATCTAGGATAGGCGGCCAACCTCCTGGA
>NC_044927.1:16591414-16595231 GCF_003576645.1 Ipomoea triloba
TGAGTCTTTCTTTATTATGAAAACACATAACTGAAAGGCCCTGCAAACGATTCGTTCCGACAACTTCGGTCAGATTAACCCTTTTAATTAGCCGATCTTACAAGATCGATCGGGCGGGCTGGTTGGGAAGGGGTGATTAGCGGAGAAAAGAATTGCTGAGAGATATATTCTACTATTTGGCCAGGACGAATGAGTGGCTGTGAAGCATGCTCCGGAGGAGATTGACCCTTCCCCGAGTCAGTCCAGTCAGAAAGGGGAGGGTCCGCTGTCTAGACTGCATTTCGGGAGTTTTAACACCATCCCATTTCAACCAAAAAGACAACCCTTTCAAAGATATCTAACTTTCCTTCCTTATGAGTGGAAATCCAATCCCGTTTTGTCTTTTTTTTGCATAAATAAAAAGCAGCCGGCCGGTGTTATTTATATATATATTTTAATCCAGTGCATTTATTCCGACCTTTTTTGAAAAGCGCATAGTTTCTCCTCAAAAAAAGACCTCCCCAGTCGGGGAACGCATAAGATATTTACCTAAACCAGTAGAGTAGGTCCTTGAGCGGATCCCACGTTAGCCCCAAGACGTTGGTCTCTAACTAGAAAAGTAAATGCTTGAGCTTGAGTGAGAAGGGCCTCCTCGCTTATTGACTTGAACCACTGACCTTTAGAACGAACCTATAGGGCAAAAGGAACTTCACTAAGGGCACCTGACAAAAAGAAAACAGCTTATCTCAACTACTTGACTTGAGTCCAAGTACTGAAAGACGTAACTTCAGGAGTTTCCCTGAAAGAATAGTAAGGCGCCGAAAGCAGAGAGAGAGGGAGCTCTTACTACAGATCTCCTCTTCCTTATGGCAGGAGGTTTCAAACTTCTTCTCTTATATTCAAATAAAGTTCATCCCTCCGTTCATTTATTGACTGGGGTTCCGAGCTTGTCGAGGTGGGTGGGCATAGTTTAACATAGCATTTGCCGGAAAAGACGAGAGGAGCAATGGATCCCCTACTTTCACCTGCATAAATAAAAAAAACTTCATGATGTTGAGGGAGAGCTTAGCAGGGTTGGCGAAGGTATTCAGAGAGCCAAAGAGAAGATGTCTACCATCCAAACTCGTCTGAACGTCTTAGAAAATCAGAAGAAAGTGATTACTAAGATGAAAAGGAGGAGAAAGGGCCTCGTTAAATTTTGACTAGCGGAAGAGGGACCAAGGAATCCGCTGCGCGTACTTAACTAACGCGCAACGTCTTATTAAGAACGTATAACGGATTACGCAGAAAGGAGGCACTACGTGCCGTTGCTTGTTGCAGGAGTTTTCTTGCTAGGAAGAGAGAAAGTTAGACAAGAATTTTCATAGATAAGAGAGATTCGTTCTGCCCTTTGCTTTTCTAGCAAAGTGAGGTAGTCTTCTCCCAGGAGCTTAGCCTTGTGTGACCTGAAATGGGTCGGCGACAGCCGGGATACCAGAGGGCATAAATTCCAATCTGACTTCAGAAGCAAAAGTAGAAACTTAAACTCTTCTTCTTTCAGTAGGGGGGGGTCCATGTTCCACTAATTGGTGTAAAAAGATATGCCTTATGGTCAAGGAAGATAGGGATCTTTCTTTCCTAACTAACAGGAAAAGAGAGACATGCGAGTCTCGTTCTATCCATCCACGTTAAGCAGTCCTTGTCCATGTTGGAACTGTTGATGGCAGTATCGCTCAACTACGAGATGCTTGAAAGTCGATGTATCAATGTTCCCAAGAGTAGCATCAAACGGCAAGCCATGCTTCAAGCTAAGTAAATCGGATCTAATTGATTGCTAAACTGAAGGAAGGATCTCTGTCGAAGATTCTCATTCTGAAGACCTGCCTAGCTCTCTTCTTTTTTGGGGATCCTACCTATGGAAGAAGGCCCTGGGAACGACATTCGAGCGAAGGCCTTACGCGAGAAGTTGCGCGAAGGGGGTGGGTCATGGAGAAAGACCAACTTCCTTCTAGTCTGATAGATCGCTTTCTCTTGCGCATTAATGAATGGATCGAGGAATTTCGTATGAAAGGTTTATGGTCTATCTGATATCTATCTAGTACGATCGATCAAAGTCATTCAGTAAAATGGTGTAAGTCTCGGTTTAGGTAGTTGATATTCATTCTGATGAATTCAGATGATGTTCAATTTATTGTTGCGTGTACTTTTCTTGTCTTCAGTGTTAGTTTGCCAGTGTACCGTAGTACAAGATCGAAAAGAATGCTTTGTTTATCGAAAAAAGCTTTATTAGGGGGTCTTGGTTGGGCCCCTATTTTCAACCATTACAGCTGGCGTCGACCAGCTTTGCGATACGGACGGACACGAAAAAGAACGCAGGCAGCGGAAATGCAAAAGAGAAGAGCAAAGATTCCCGACCCGGAGCATGTTATTGACTCTACCACAAATCTGTTAAATGAAGATGAAGGTAGCTTGCTTACTCTCAGACACTAGTTAGACAGAAATCCCTTAACTTCGTTTATGCCCTTATGCAGTAAAGAAAGCAAGTGAGGCGGGCTAAGATTCCATTCGAAGTAACGTAACAGGATTCGATGTTGCACCATCTTCAATTCTTATCGGGATCCGGAGTCTTTCGAGAAAAGGTCCCATCCTTCAATATCATGATTGGGTCGACCAGACCAGATCATGAGCGAATAGAAAATAAAAAATGTACATAGCTGTTCCAGCTGAAATACTTGGAATAATTCTACCACTTCTACTAGGAGTAGCCTTTTTAGTGCTAGCTGAACGTAAAGTAATGGCTTTTGTGCAACGTCGAAAGGGTCCTGATGTAGTGGGATCGTTTGGATTGTTACAACCTCTAGCAGATGGTTTTAAATTGATTCTAAAAGAACCTATTTCACCAAGTAGTGCTAATTTCTCCCTTTTTAGAATGGCTCCAGTGGCTACATTTATGTTAAGTCTGGTCGCTCGGGCCGTTGTACCTTTTGATTATGGTATGGTATTGTCAGATCCGAACATAGGGCTACTTTATTTGTTTGCCATATCTTCGCTAGGTGTTTATGGAATTATTATAGCAGGTTGGTCTAGTAATTAGGGGGCGGCCGTTCGGTCGCCTATGATACTAGGACCAATAGGTCAAAAATGGGTTTGTGCCGCAGGTGTTGAACGATCTACTCTACACAGGTGTGGGCTTACAGGGCTAGGGCTCATAAACCCTTTCTTTCATTTATCAATAGGGCCCTGGCCGGTCACTTTTCTGGGGCCGGATCGATAAGTGGAAGTCATAAAAAAAAAGATCTTTCTCTTCGCACCTCAGATCAAGAGGAAGGGTTGCTTGTCAAGCTAGCCTATAATATAATTAAGAATCTATTTATTTAGATTATATAAAAAAATAGAAAGAAGAGAAAAAAGGTAAAAAGATTCGCTTTCTTTTAACCGGCTCTTTCTTCTTTCTCAACGCTACTAAGGACCTATAGGTTTGCCTACTTTACTTATGAAAGATAATGAGAATGGGTTATTCAAACAAAAAGGAAAGGGCGCTACTTAGTTTCGCAAGCCTTTTTCATTGTCAGTCAACTAAGTAGGGCCTGAGGCCCCCTGCGAATCCGTAAATCTGAGGAGCATGCCGCAACAAAAGGATGGTCCCCTATTCATTTCATTTTTTCCGGAAGGGAAAAAGAAAAGTACCCCCCATCATAGTGAACCTCTCCTTGTGATCGGGATGAGGTAGATGCCTCCCAGCCGGGGGACGGATCGAATCGGAGTTTCCTTAGGTAGCCACCGACCTACAGTTATCCTTAAACTTCCGTGCTTGGTGGAGAAGAAGCGAACAAAGGTACGCTCGCTTGCTGTCTTGTTC
>NC_044927.1:16595256-16597854 GCF_003576645.1 Ipomoea triloba
TTTTAATTAGCCGATCTTACAAGATCGATCGGGCGGGCTGGTTGGGAAGGGGTGATTAGCGGAGAAAAGAATTGCTGAGAGATATATTCTACTATTTGGCCAGGACGAATGAGTGGCTGTGAAGCATGCTCCGGAGGAGATTGACCCTTCCCCGAGTCAGTCCAGTCAGAAAGGGGAGGGTCCGCTGTCTAGACTGCATTTCGGGAGTTTTAACACCATCCCATTTCAACCAAAAAGACAACCCTTTCAAAGATATCTAACTTTCCTTCCTTATGAGTGGAAATCCAATCCCGTTTTGTCTTTTTTTTGCATAAATAAAAAGCAGCCGGCCGGTGTTATTTATATATATATTTTAAATCCAGTGCATTTATTCCGACCTTTTTTGAAAAGCGCATAGTTTCTCCTCAAAAAGGGTTAATCTGACCGAAGTTGTCGGAACGAATCGTTTGCTTTATCGAAAAAAGCTTTATTAGGGGGTCTTGGTTGGGCCCCTATTTTCAACCATTACAGCTGGCGTCGACCAGCTTTGCGATACGGACGGACACGAAAAAGAACGCAGGCAGCGGAAATGCAAAAGAGAAGAGCAAAGATTCCCGACCCGGAGCATGTTATTGACTCTACCACAAATCTGTTAAATGAAGATGAAGGTAGCTTGCTTACTCTCAGACACTAGTTAGACAGAAATCCCTTAACTTCGTTTATGCCCTTATGCAGTAAAGAAAGCAAGTGAGGCGGGCTAAGATTCCATTCGAAGTAACGTAACAGGATTCGATGTTGCACCATCTTCAATTCTTATCGGGATCCGGAGTCTTTCGAGAAAAGGTCCCATCCTTCAATATCATGATTGGGTCGACCAGACCAGATCATGAGCGAATAGAAAATAAAAAATGTACATAGCTGTTCCAGCTGAAATACTTGGAATAATTCTACCACTTCTACTAGGAGTAGCCTTTTTAGTGCTAGCTGAACGTAAAGTAATGGCTTTTGTGCAACGTCGAAAGGGTCCTGATGTAGTGGGATCGTTTGGATTGTTACAACCTCTAGCAGATGGTTTTAAATTGATTCTAAAAGAACCTATTTCACCAAGTAGTGCTAATTTCTCCCTTTTTAGAATGGCTCCAGTGGCTACATTTATGTTAAGTCTGGTCGCTCGGGCCGTTGTACCTTTTGATTATGGTATGGTATTGTCAGATCCGAACATAGGGCTACTTTATTTGTTTGCCATATCTTCGCTAGGTGTTTATGGAATTATTATAGCAGGTTGGTCTAGTAATTAGGGGGCGGCCGTTCGGTCGCCTATGATACTAGGACCAATAGGTCAAAAATGGGTTTGTGCCGCAGGTGTTGAACGATCTACTCTACACAGGTGTGGGCTTACAGGGCTAGGGCTCATAAACCCTTTCTTTCATTTATCAATAGGGCCCTGGCCGGTCACTTTTCTGGGGCCGGATCGATAAGTGGAAGTCATAAAAAAAAAGATCTTTCTCTTCGCACCTCAGATCAAGAGGAAGGGTTGCTTGTCAAGCTAGCCTATAATATAATTAAGAATCTATTTATTTAGATTATATAAAAAAATAGAAAGAAGAGAAAAAAGGTAAAAAGATTCGCTTTCTTTTAACCGGCTCTTTCTTCTTTCTCAACGCTACTAAGGACCTATAGGTTTGCCTACTTTACTTATGAAAGATAATGAGAATGGGTTATTCAAACAAAAAGGAAAGGGCGCTACTTAGTTTCGCAAGCCTTTTTCATTGTCAGTCAACTAAGTAGGGCCTGAGGCCCCCTGCGAATCCGTAAATCTGAGGAGCATGCCGCAACAAAAGGATGGTCCCCTATTCATTTCATTTTTTCCGGAAGGGAAAAAGAAAAGTACCCCCCATCATAGTGAACCTCTCCTTGTGATCGGGATGAGGTAGATGCCTCCCAGCCGGGGGACGGATCGAATCGGAGTTTCCTTAGGTAGCCACCGACCTACAGTTATCCTTAAACTTCCGTGCTTGGTGGAGAAGAAGCGAACAAAGGTACGCTCGCTTGCTGTCTTGTTCTCTGTCGCGAACTGGGATCGCTCGCCAGCTAGGTCAGATTGGAGCAAGATTTTTTGAGAAAAAATTCCCCTTATTCGGGGACAAGGGGCGGAACGACCTCTCGATCTACTTACTGCAGCCCAAATTTATAAGCGGTTAAACGTCGTTTTAATTAGCCGATCTTACAAGATCGATCGGGCGGGCTGGTTGGGAAGGGGTGATTAGCGGAGAAAAGAATTGCTGAGAGATATATTCTACTATTTGGCCAGGACGAATGAGTGGCTGTGAAGCATGCTCCGGAGGAGATTGACCCTTCCCCGAGTCAGTCCAGTCAGAAAGGGGAGGGTCCGCTGTCTAGACTGCATTTCGGGAGTTTTAACACCATCCCATTTCAACCAAAAAGACAACCCTTTCAAAGATATCTAACTTTCCTTCCTTATGAGTGGAAATCCAATCCCGTTTTGTCTTTTTTTTGCATAAATAAAAAGCAGCCGGCCGGTGTTATTTATATATATATTTTAAATCCAGTGCATTTATTCCGACCTTTTTTGAAAAGCGCATAGTTTCTCCTCAAAAA
>NC_044927.1:16597879-16600723 GCF_003576645.1 Ipomoea triloba
GAGGCCAGGATCGCTTGGTAAGCAAGCAATCCGTTAAACGGCGCCAACTCCCCATTCCTTCTCTTCTTTCTTTTTTAAAGTCACGATCGTTTCAATCCGGTGTTTTCGCGGATCTGGGAAGCGCTGGTTCGAATCCAGCTCGTGACAAGACCTTTTTGATTTTTGCCTATGATGGTTGTCCTGCTGTTACTTAACTCGGTCAAGAGGAATAAACTTATAATATCGTAGCTGCTCATAATTATTTTGGCCGATTGATCTTCCAATATGCTAGTTTCAACAACTCTCGTTCGTTACACTTCTTCTTAGCTGCTTGGCCTGTAGTGGGTATCTGGTTCACTGCTTTAGGTATCAGCACTATGGCATTCAACCTAAATGGTTGAAATTTCAACCAATCCGTAGTTGATAGCCAAGGCCGCGTAATTAAGACTTGGGCTGATATCATTAACCGTGCTAACCTTGGTATGGAAGTTATGCATGAACGTAATGCTCATAACTTCCCTCTAGACCTAGCTGCTATCGTACTCCCCTAGTGCTTCCATCAAGCCGACTCACTAATGTGAATAGGTTATACAGAAGGGTGGGTTGGTTATATACTCTTATGCGCGTTCCTTCTTCGAACCTTTTGGTATGTATTGCCCCCTAACTAAAGATCAGATCTACCAGACAATAAACTAAATTCCGCACTGCTGCTGAGTCGTCGGACTTATCCACCAAGGGATTCGTGGAATTTCTGTGGATTGCGTTGGGGGAAATCTACCAAAGCTAGGCAGATAGATAGACTCCTTTCCCGCTGCTAAGGGAAAGCAAGAAAAAAAATGATTGTTTTTTAACCAGCGCCCTCTTTTGGGTATGCAGGTACTAAGAGTCCTCTCACTACCAACCAGCAGACATCATCTGGCTGGGTCTTGCCGGTATCAACAACGAGGAAGAAATAACCAAATGGAAACAGCAACTCACTATGGCTCTTGGCCCAGACAACGTCCTAGGCGTAGGGGAGATCGGAGCAACAGGGAACGCCTAGAGGGTTAATCTGACCGAAGTTGTCGGAACGAATCGTTTGCTTTATCGAAAAAAGCTTTATTAGGGGGTCTTGGTTGGGCCCCTATTTTCAACCATTACAGCTGGCGTCGACCAGCTTTGCGATACGGACGGACACGAAAAAGAACGCAGGCAGCGGAAATGCAAAAGAGAAGAGCAAAGATTCCCGACCCGGAGCATGTTATTGACTCTACCACAAATCTGTTAAATGAAGATGAAGGTAGCTTGCTTACTCTCAGACACTAGTTAGACAGAAATCCCTTAACTTCGTTTATGCCCTTATGCAGTAAAGAAAGCAAGTGAGGCGGGCTAAGATTCCATTCGAAGTAACGTAACAGGATTCGATGTTGCACCATCTTCAATTCTTATCGGGATCCGGAGTCTTTCGAGAAAAGGTCCCATCCTTCAATATCATGATTGGGTCGACCAGACCAGATCATGAGCGAATAGAAAATAAAAAATGTACATAGCTGTTCCAGCTGAAATACTTGGAATAATTCTACCACTTCTACTAGGAGTAGCCTTTTTAGTGCTAGCTGAACGTAAAGTAATGGCTTTTGTGCAACGTCGAAAGGGTCCTGATGTAGTGGGATCGTTTGGATTGTTACAACCTCTAGCAGATGGTTTTAAATTGATTCTAAAAGAACCTATTTCACCAAGTAGTGCTAATTTCTCCCTTTTTAGAATGGCTCCAGTGGCTACATTTATGTTAAGTCTGGTCGCTCGGGCCGTTGTACCTTTTGATTATGGTATGGTATTGTCAGATCCGAACATAGGGCTACTTTATTTGTTTGCCATATCTTCGCTAGGTGTTTATGGAATTATTATAGCAGGTTGGTCTAGTAATTAGGGGGCGGCCGTTCGGTCGCCTATGATACTAGGACCAATAGGTCAAAAATGGGTTTGTGCCGCAGGTGTTGAACGATCTACTCTACACAGGTGTGGGCTTACAGGGCTAGGGCTCATAAACCCTTTCTTTCATTTATCAATAGGGCCCTGGCCGGTCACTTTTCTGGGGCCGGATCGATAAGTGGAAGTCATAAAAAAAAAGATCTTTCTCTTCGCACCTCAGATCAAGAGGAAGGGTTGCTTGTCAAGCTAGCCTATAATATAATTAAGAATCTATTTATTTAGATTATATAAAAAAATAGAAAGAAGAGAAAAAAGGTAAAAAGATTCGCTTTCTTTTAACCGGCTCTTTCTTCTTTCTCAACGCTACTAAGGACCTATAGGTTTGCCTACTTTACTTATGAAAGATAATGAGAATGGGTTATTCAAACAAAAAGGAAAGGGCGCTACTTAGTTTCGCAAGCCTTTTTCATTGTCAGTCAACTAAGTAGGGCCTGAGGCCCCCTGCGAATCCGTAAATCTGAGGAGCATGCCGCAACAAAAGGATGGTCCCCTATTCATTTCATTTTTTCCGGAAGGGAAAAAGAAAAGTACCCCCCATCATAGTGAACCTCTCCTTGTGATCGGGATGAGGTAGATGCCTCCCAGCCGGGGGACGGATCGAATCGGAGTTTCCTTAGGTAGCCACCGACCTACAGTTATCCTTAAACTTCCGTGCTTGGTGGAGAAGAAGCGAACAAAGGTACGCTCGCTTGCTGTCTTGTTCTCTGTCGCGAACTGGGATCGCTCGCCAGCTAGGTCAGATTGGAGCAAGATTTTTTGAGAAAAAATTCCCCTTATTCGGGGACAAGGGGCGGAACGACCTCTCGATCTACTTACTGCAGCCCAAATTTATAAGCGGTTAAACGTCGAGCGGAGAGCCGACATGAAATGATAGATGTGCAGCGCATTCTGTAA
>NC_044927.1:16615076-16617028 GCF_003576645.1 Ipomoea triloba
TCTAGGCGTTCCCTGTTGCTCCGATCTCCCCTACGCCTAGGACGTTGTCTGGGCCAAGAGCCATAGTGAGTTGCTGTTTCCATTTGGTTATTTCTTCCTCGTTGTTGATACCGGCAAGACCCAGCCAGATGATGTCTGCTGGTTGGTAGTGAGAGGACTCTTAGTACCTGCATACCCAAAAGAGGGCGCTGGTTAAAAAAGGCTAACAACGCATTCTCTAACAGGAATAGCAAAGACCCCTTCTTCCTTATGTATGAATTTTTAGCCCCAACTTCAAAAAGGCATTTTCGGGGACTAGCCTCCTTCCCTTTAGTCAATAGGGAATTTCCTCTCCCGCTTGTAGTCGTTCCATTGAATTCCACTCCTTTGGTCTCACGTGTTTGTTTTCACTTCCTCGCACATAATTAAGGGAGCCATTGAAAGGTGACTAAAACACCAGAAACAGGGACTACCCGAGCTAATGATAGAGGCAAGAACACTTTCCGGCCAAGTCCCATTAATTGATCATAACGATATCGTGGAAATGCTGCACGGACCCATATATATAGAAACAGAAAAAGAATCACCTTGATACTAAACCAGATCGAGCCCGGGATATTCTTGGAAATGGGAATATCTAGGATAGGCGGCCAACCTCCTGGAGAGAGCGATGTGCATAGACCAGGTGAGTAGGGATGCAGCTCCGTGGACCGCTCGTCGGGCCTGATAGGTGGTGGTATCACACCCTTCTCAAAGGAACCGTACGTGAGACTCTCGCCTCATACGGCTCCGTCCCGGAATCAGGACCTCTCCTTTGACCAACGGGTCCTCAAACCAACTTGTCCTTCCTTTCTATTCCTCGGTAAGCGGTTTTTTTTCATTCATTCATTGATTGATTCAAGGTAGCTTTAGCTTGCTTCCAAGTCCAAGCGCTAGCGGACCAGGAAAGCCGTTACACGTCTTTTGCTAACGCGCAACGGCTTGCTAATGTGTAACGGCTTTTGCGGTAGTAGGAAAGGACCAAGGAATCCGCTTCGCGGCTTTGAACTTCTTACTCACGCACAACGGCTTCTAATATAAACCAAGGAAGACGCTTATAGTCTTTAGACTTATACTCACGCACAACGGCTTCTTATTAACATATAGCTAAGTAGCGTTAGAAGCCGTTGCTTGTTCTTTCGCGTCAGCCCTTTTATTTATAACAGTAACGAATAAGCTTTTTAGAATCTATTTGTTTTCTGTTTTAAGTGAATATCCGTTGCTTGTTCTTTCGCGCAGCTCAATCCCTTGCTTCTTGCCTTTACTAAGATTCTAATCTAAATAGAAGCCCCTCTTTCTCAAAGTCAACTTTTAACCGCTTATAAAAAGCTTTAGTTTTCAATAAGGACGTTTAGGCTTTTCTAATAAGATAGAAGGGCTTTTCTCGCTTGTTTAGTATTGCTTTGGCGTAGGGTTGGTGTGGCTTGCTGGCGCGGAAGCAACCACAACTAAAAGAAAGAAAATGAATGAAGGAAGAAGGTCCGCGACAACCTTTACCAAGTCCGAACGATTGTCGACTACCAGATCCGCTGGTCTGCAATATTCACCCCGGCCCACAAGCACAAATCCTCGGCGCGAAATATAATCCTAAAGTACTCCAAAGACTCACATATAGTCAATCAAGAAGGTGGTAAGACCCTTGCAGAGTTCTCCAACAGCATAGAGCTTGGGAAGCTCGGATCCGGTCAAGATCCGAACAACAAGGAGCACTCAACTACTAGTCTAGTCTAGTAGTTTTTTTCTATTAGTTGCGATGCGAACAGGCCTTTACTTATGAGATTAGTTGAGTAGGCTTGCGTTAGTTGTCTGCTATAAGATAGCAAGTTTTGGGGCTTTCGACATAAAAAAGCCTATCCGGCTTGGCTTCGCTATCGCTCATGACTTGTATTGTAGTCGGCCCGGAATGCCCCTGTAGTCTTTCTAATGCTAATGCC
>NC_044927.1:16630529-16632725 GCF_003576645.1 Ipomoea triloba
CTGGAGAAGAAGCAAGCTTCAACGCTCCCCAAGACAACAGAGCCATCATTGTGGGGAGGGTAAAGAGCATCCAACGCAAAGCGGCCTTTCATTCCCTTGTTTCGTCGTGGCACACCCCCCCACAAGCACCCCCGGTTCAGGGGGGACCAGAAAACGCCTTTCGTTTTCCCCCCTTCGTCGGCCCTTGCCGCCTTCCTTAACAAGCCCTCGAGCCTCCTTTGCGCCGCCTTCCTCATAGAAGCCGCCGGGTTTACCCCGAAGGCCGAATTCTATGGTAGAGAACGCTGTAATAATAATTGGGCCATGATAGACTTTTTTAAGTATTGCAAAAGAAAGGGCCTGTTGATAGAGCTGGGCGGGGAGGCAGTTTTCTTGGTCATCAATACGACCTGTTCTTAATAGAACCGATCTGATTCTCTGAACAATCGGAATTTCGTACTTCTGTCGGATCCTCCCTATCTCCTGATCGAGCTTGTGTAGGTAGATGTTGCCTGGTAGGGCCGATAGTAATACACTGTGTGGGACGGAGTAAGGGCCCTTCTCACCTCCTACGAGTCGTCCGGCGGAAAAGACTTTATGAATGGGGTAAAAGAACTTGGGATCGTCGATCTCTTCCTTAAAGATTGGGATGAGTCGATGTCGGTCGATGGTGTGAAAACACTTCCTGATGTCGAATTCCAAAAACCAGCGAGAGGTTCCCCACTCTTCTTTGATCCGTCTTAGGACGGAGTGGCAGCCTCGACCCGAGCGGAAGTGCGATGTGTCTGGAAACTCGGAATCGTAAATGGATTCGAGTACCATTCTGATCGCCTCTTTCATGATCCTTTCTATAGGTAGAACTACTGTGAGCGGTCTAAACTTCGACCCTTATTTCTTTCTTCATATTGTAAGGGGGAGCAAAGCCCGTTTTTTGCTCCCTCTATTGATAGATCAAGGGTCCTCTTGCCGTCGTTTCAGTGACTCATAGGGCTTCCCTCAGCTCAGTCTTTTTGGTTCTTGAGAATGGTCGCCACTTCTCCCAGGACCGGAATGATTATCCCTGCCCGATGGGTCTACATCCATCCCTGAATGTCGTCGGGTACTGTTAACTTCCCCGCCATTCTTGTAACTGTCACCTGTAATCCGCGCAGGTGTGTCCGCACCCCCCTGACTGGACGAGAAAGAAAGGATTTATCGGAGCAACCCCCCAGGTTCCAGACCAAGGAGTAAACTTTCCCGTATGAGCATTCGGTACATGTATCAGTCCGTGGAAGAGTGAAGGGGTCACCACTACTGAGGATCCCCCCCTAATCTTAGATAGGTCGTCTGAGGGTTCGCCGCGGTTCATTGCTGTGCTTACACACTAGGCTACCCTTTTCCGAAAGCTCCGCAGGACCACCTACCACTAGTCTTCGGCCGGAGGGGTTTATTGCACAAAAACGCCGGGACACAGGACCCGGAAAAGGGAAGCCCAACGAATTTCAGATGCAAAGCCCCGCACCTCATTAAGATCATATTGGCATACTCCCCCAAAAAAAAAAGAGCAGACCCCATTGAAGACGAGAGTGAGGTACAACAAGGCCATTTCTGTCCCCCGCCCTTCTCACGGAGCCGTACGTGGACGTTACCGCTCATACAGCTCCCAGCCAGCAAGCAGTTAGCCTTCCCTCTTCAAGGAATGGAAGTGTGGAGGAATCGACATCAAAATAGAGGAATTTTTACATTATCCCATTTCCACGTGAAAGCAGATAAGAAGTCTCGTCTTCATCCTATTGTGATGTCATCTCTATGAAACCTGCTATTCCTATCATGCTATTGCTTCTGTCTTCCAACCATCTAAGACCGGATTCAATAGCAGCTCCTTCTCTCTTGTTTTCATCTCCGATCGGAGCAGGTATAAGAGTATAAGAATAGGACATAGATAGTGCGGTAGTGGGATGAGATCAGTCTTATACCGTTTGTTGAATAAGCCAAAAAGAAGGAAGGGATTTTTCAAGCATTCATCAAGCCAGAATGCCTATGGAATCGGCTGTTGTACTCTATAAGGAAATTACAGCCATGGTACGAAAGCAAGGGAAATACCTGGAGGCAAGGGATTGCTGCTGGAACTGCTTTTATTGATTTCTTACTTTCCCATGGGGCTCCTAAAGAAGTGAAATTGTATGAAGCAAGAAAACTCCTGCGCGTTGCTAACGCAGCAAGAAAACTCCTGCAACA
>NC_044927.1:16632750-16634619 GCF_003576645.1 Ipomoea triloba
GCCAATGTCCCGGGATCCCGGGGACTCATTCTGACTGAAACAAGGGGCGGGTCTTTACCAACTTCCAAATATTCTATTTTAGGGAAGCCAAAAAAGGTGAGCGCCTAGCGCGAAAGCTTGCTTGACTAAGTAATATAAGGCAAGAAGCAAGGGATTGAGCTGCGCGAAAGCTTCTATTATAAAGAACAAGCAACGGCTTCTAACGCTACTTAGCTATATGTTAATAAGAAGCCGTTGTGCGTGAGTAAGAAGTAAAAAGCCGCGAAGCGGATTCCTTGCTCTACCGCGAAAGCATTATAAAGGCGCAGGAGTTTTCTTGCTGCACCAAGGAAACGGATGCGCGTTAGCGCAACGGCTTTCGCGGTAGCTCAGCCCTTGCTTGTTGGAGGCAAAGCCCTTTACCGTTGCTTGTTTAGTAAAGTCAAGCTTTTTGATAGGAGTAGGTGCTTGCTAGGGCACCATTCATTCTTCATTTGAAACTAACGAGTGTCGGGTCGGGGATTTCTGCCTTGTTATCAAAAAGGGAGTTGGGTAAAGCAAACTCTCTCCTTGGAGGAGCACGGGCTTAGTCAAGTAGAACCGGGTTGCGCTGCTTGATGTTCCGATCGAAAACAAATCAGTGGGGCCATGCCGGTACGACTGAATATGCGTTAGAAAGGTCAACCCCTCCCCTACGACACCAAAAAAACCGGGCCGAACTTCTAACCCGCCCGCTTCCATAGAAAAATATCGTGGCAACGTAGACCTAAGTGGTCATATTGGATCCTTGGGAACCATCACAAGTACGGCCGGCCTATATTTGAACGAAAATGCCGTGTCGTCCAGCGGAGCCTAGAAGAAGGTGACTCGCGCAGACAGCTGACTCCTTTTCAATAGAAAAGAATAGCCAAACCAACCCAGCTGGCTGGTCAATCTCAGAGATCTTATCGGCCGGCAAACCGGAGACGGGCGACCACGGTCCCGACCTTACCAGCACCTGAGGTGTACTAATCAATGAAGCCCCGAAACCTACTTTATTTTATGAAAAAAGAAACCAAGCCTAACCGGTCACGACATGTTGTTGATATTGATTGAGTTGGAGGGACTTTCGCTGACTGAATCCATCCATAAACCTAGACCCCGGTAACCTTTGTAACCAAAGCGTCACGACAACATCCAAAGGTAACCTTTGGATTCTTAAGTAGGGGGGCAAGGAGGAGCACGTAGGAATGCCGACCACTACATAAGCCACTAGTGGCTGAGAGAAAGCGAGCAGCACCTTGTATAGGTTGGGCGGAGCTTGAAGAAGCGAGCCCCTATCAGAGAAAGCCATTGCGCGCTAGCCTAGCTAGCTAACGTTTTTCAGCTGGCTGTTATGTTAGTTGTAGCGCGTCTTCCCTCCTTCTCTCACTTCGGAAAGATTTAGCAGTCTTTTCTTATGATGACCCGGTCGCGAGAGTACGATACATCGGTGTAAAAGATTTAGTTGGATCTGTGAGGTTGGTTATATATGTATATCGATATGTCGCTCCTTCCAATCGCCCTTGTTCTTGAAGCTCTCGCTTTCCCCCCCCTATCTAATAAGGTAAGTTGCCCCTGCCAATGAAATCCAATCTGCAGGCACCTGCCTATGTGTCTGCCGCTTGCACTCTACCATATTCATTCCACGCTTTTTTAGGACTTTCTAAAAGTGCCGGTATGAGAAATGAAATAAAGGAGTTGAGAATGCCTCATTGAAAGGAAGATCTCTGGGAGCCTTCACTCGTCAACCTAAAAACAGGAAGAAGCTCGTCTTGAAGATGAAGACGTAGGGAGGATGGGAATGAGGTGCAACCGATTAAAGAGCGATCAGGAGGGTTTAAAAGCGCCTTGCCTGACTTCCCGCCAGAA
>NC_044927.1:16648307-16651785 GCF_003576645.1 Ipomoea triloba
TAATTAAATTGAGAGAGAATCTATCAGTTACTTAGCGTGACACAGCTACCTACGCCGACATGTGTATGTGTACAGGAACGGGTGCGGGAGCTACCCCCTGGTGCTTTGCCGGAAGCCCTTCATCCATCTCAATATATGGAAATTCTACACGCAAAGGCTTCTCCGAACATCAAAACACTTCTGGATTTCGGGCCCTACTGAGAAAGGGGAGAACCTGCCGCTTCGGATGAATTCTTTTTTTTGTGCTTTTCGGTATACCAGTGAGAGATCTGTTCCGATGGCCTCCGGCCACTGTCAAAGCCGGTAGGTTTTGGGTTTTTAAAAAAAATCCTTAGTCGAAGATCTGGCATTAAATGCTTCTGAATTCAATTCAAAAGATGTCCGAATCAAAATTCCGAAAAAGTGGTAGTCATAGGACATATCTCAAGCCAGCGAGAAAGCCAAGTTTTAAAGGTTAAGTTCATTTGCTCCTTACTTAGGATTGTCCGAGGAGTTCATAGTGAAATTCTCCCTACGAAAATTCTCCTTCTACTCCTCCGGCGAGCCCATATAGGCCTTATCTTGGGAGTTATCTTGCACTTCAGCCCTTGGGAGAAAGGTTACAGACAGCCCTGTCTCTGTCAAGCACTCTTATGAGAATAGGAGTATTGAAAGCATTTCATTTAAAGGTAAAGGAGCAGTATCAAATAAACCAGCTCTATATCATAAGCCAAAGAGGGGAGATGAGATATTGAGTAGGTAGTAGATATGGCTTTTGGTCTCCCATATGCTTAAAAAGTAGTGTATGGAGGGGAAAGGGAAAGCTCGACTCTTACAGAGGGAAGTCCTTTACTTCGGTCGTAGGTTGAAAGCCTATTCCAGTCCTTAGCCCTTTTGTTTACCTTACTAAAGATCCCCGAATCCGAATAGAATGAATGAGATATCCTTTCGTTTAAGAAGAACGAAAGAAGACGATTAGAGTCTAAGGGACATTTCTTATCGTGGATTCTGTGCATCCATTCTAAGATCGTACATTCAATTAAGAATGAAGTATGTGAGTCTTTTTTTAGAATTTAGATTAGAGCTCGCTCTCTCAGTCCACTAGAAAGACAAGCCAATGCCAATACCAGGATTGGGAAACCCAAGGCCAGGGCTAAGGCAAAGCCAATGGCCAAGGCCAAGGCCAATGACAATTACAAAATACCAAATCCCCCAAATCTAAATAACGTACAAGCAACGGCTCGTTAGAGCCAGGGCAACTATCAACGGCTCGTAGAGCAACAAACAACGGCTAAAGCCAGATCAAATAATGTACGGCTAGAAGATGTCCAAGGAGAAATCAGAAATAAACCACCACATCCATAATAAGCGTAGATAAATCTGAAATCCGTTAATACGTTATTTCAGATTTATCATTGTACAAGCAACTCCACAAGCTTTAAAAGTAGATTATGAATTGTACACTTGACACTCACCTATTTTTTATAGATAGTAAGAATCTGTTTTTATTTGTCATTTCTTGTTCTAGTATTATAATTAGCCTATTCTTTCTTTTTCATCGGTGGGGGATAATCCGTCCGTATCAAAGGTAGCTCATTCCTCTTGCTTCGGCACGCTTTGTTCCTAAAGATCCCTCTTTCATCGGTATTGAGCCTAACGGTATCATCTGACTCTTCCTATCCTCGGGATCGGGCGGAGGCCTGAAATCAGTAGGGCAATAGCATAGCTATTATTGACCTGACCCCTATTACTTAAGCCTACTCTTTCTTCAAGATACGAAACGAGCAGCCGGAAACGGCTGTCCCTATTGTATTTTAGATGGAGTCATCAACAGGGCTAAGAATCTTACCTTTACTTAGAGAGGGGTAGCGGTACCACGCTCTTCCGTGCTCGTAGGTTGACTCCCCACTTTCCCAGCAGCTAACTTTCATGTTTGGCTTTTTCTCTTCCTTGGTTGCTTGCCCGAAGGAGATGGAAGGAGTGAATAGCCGTAGGCCGTACGCAGAAGAGAGAGAATCCGTCGGTCTTTAGAGTGCAGAGGGACTGACTTTCCTCGCATAAAATCCCGTATTTCTTTTTGCTTGTCTTTTTTAGAATCAGATAACTTTGTGGTAATAAAATAAGATAACCGTGGTTAATACGGGACCGGTGTCAAAAGAGACTAGAGCTTAGCCTCGTAGGGTAAACCAAACCATGCCTCGCAGCATTTATTTATTCTTTTCATTCTCAGAAAAATATCCAGAAAGACTGAACGCCAACCAAACAGGAAGCTTAATCCAATCCTCCACTTCGGAACGGGCTCGAGAGCTTCAATCAGACTTAGGGAGCGGGGAAAGCGGCAGAAGGGCGGTCTCCGGGTTGGAGGGGTAAATAGTTTGGAGTCTTCAAGGAGCCGCCCGGGGGGGAATTTAAGGGGGGTAACGATCCTTCTCTGCGGCCTTCCTTCCCTGCCCCAAAATTCCTTCAAGGAATTTAGTAAGGGGCAGACCTTAATCTGAATACGTATTGTTAATACTTAAAATTCAGTAATACAAAACTAACGTTTTGAACAACCTCATGAGATACCATTAAAGGAGGTTTAAACAGGCCTTTAAGGCTCAATAAACGGGTATAGAGGGAGTTCCATTCATATTAACAATGATAAACCATGGGGGAAGAACCTTAAAGAGAATTAAATTATTACTAAGCCCTGCCCCCTAACTTATCAAGAACAGAAACCGGACTCAACTGGACTTAACTGAGGGAAACACTGGACCGAGGGCGAAGCTCTGCTTTGCCCACCACCTCCCAGAGTATTAGCCGAGTTTTAGATGCCCTTAAAAGGACTTGAAGACCACTAAGGAATCGCTAGAAACAGTAACAAGTAGTCCAATGAGGACCGAAGTTAAAGAGAAGTTTTGGAGAAGATTGTTTGAAGGAAGCGATAGGACTGATCGGGTGATTAGTCAAAAAGGAAGACGCGTAGCGTCACATTACTCACGCACAACGGCTTCAACAAGAACTATATGAATAGCTAAGTAGCGCTAGTCTAAACTAGAAGCCGTTGCTTGTTCGATGACTGACCTTTCTATCCGCCTTTATAGAACTGCTAAATAACCTGAAAGCTATAAAGCAAGTCAGCACCAGCGCTAGCGTAGGGGCTGACCTATAAAGAGTAATGGGAGCCCTCGGCGATTGAGAGGAATGGTCCAATCGGTTGGTGAAATTAGTATTATAAATATTCCCTATACCTTTCAACTTGATTTCCTTAACAAACTTATAAATAACCTGAAAGAGAAGGGAAGGAGGAAACACAGGCTACTAGCAGAGTAGTACAACTTAACCCAGTATTCCAAATTCCTGTAGCTAAGACGAGACGGCTGTGATTGGCAGTAGGGATACTAAAAAGGGTCTTCCTCTGCCGGAGGTGTCTTTGAAAGAATATTCCTAGGGCCCTTGTTAATAGATAGAGGCAGACTAGTAAATCCCGGTGGGGTTCCCATAAATAACCAAGTTGGAA
>NC_044927.1:16663360-16667912 GCF_003576645.1 Ipomoea triloba
TTCGAGATAAATTGGACCTCCGCCCGAAGAGCGCTTCCCTGGCTTAAAGGACGGAACTCCAGCGCACTGATTGAGCTAGCGAACTCCAATTTAAGTAAGACCAGGCCAGCTGTAAACAAAGGAAACAAAAGATTCGTGGTTGATACCAGTTGACAGCAATTGGCCAGTTTCCTACAGTTGACCGATAGAGCTCGACCGATTGATCCATAAGAATAAGAGCGGTAAGTTTTTATATTGACAAGGGGGGGAAGCGGTATCGAACAAGAAGAGCTGGAAGGGAAGTCGGACGGTAGGACTGTATTGCTCAAGAGCAGGATCTTTCTTTACAGGAAAGAAGACGGGGATAAGCGCCCTATCCACCAACCAGTAACTGCAAAGAAATAGAAATAGCGAGATGATCCATCATAACGAGAATTTCCATTTGCATTACCAGAAGAAAGAAAGATGCGCTAAATAGATTTTGGGGATATAGACTAGGAAACTACTATTGGCTAATGGAATCTATTAGTCTAGCTCTTATATATATTATGATTATGAAAGAAAGCAGCATAGCCAATTCTTTTTTAGCTAATGAGAAAAAGATATGAACACTAATAAAACCAGGAAAGACCAATCACAAATACCAGTGAAAGCGGAAAAGAGATGGCCTGGGGGAATGGAATACGGGAGGCGAGAAGTCATTTTTCGAAAGGTTTTCTTGTTCGAGCGGCTCAATTGACTATTCAGATTGACAGTGAATCGTCGACGATGGCATAGATTCGATTCGGACAAGACGATAACTATCCTATATAAGAGAAGGCAATCTAGGCAAGCAAAGGAAAGATTGATTATAGGCCAGTGAAAGAGAAAGAGAAGGATCTTCGGCAAGGGGTTCCCGGCTTCGCGAGACCTTTTCGATCTGCTCTAGGCTAAGCTCAATGGGGCCTTGCTTTGTTGATGCCAATCTCTTAGTCTGATTCAGATAAACTGTGAACCAAGACATGAAAAAGAACGAACTCAAAGCGAATTCTTTCATATGAGATCTTCTACTGGTACACGGAACACAAACAAAATCTCAATGAAATGAAGTACACGCAACTACGCCTGTGAACTCAGATAGCCTTTCAGCATTCCTTTCATCTACTCTAGGAAAAAGAACTTTCTTCTCTTAATATATTAAATTTCTAGTTAGAGGTCAAACAGCCCAAGACGCGCATCCACCAGATAAGCATATAGTTCGTTGTGATTCTCAAGTTCAAGTCCTTGTTTTTTATCCTACCCCCCTTTCTCTCCCTTTGGCTTCGGGCTTCTGTTCATGCTCATCCTCAGCCTCCGGTAGGCTGATGGGCATTGAACCTGACTCTGTAGACCTTTCAGCACAGTCTTCTACGACCTCTCCTATAGAAAGCTTTTTAACATGACTTTCCGGCTTTCCTGCTTCTGTGCTTGCTATTAAGAATATGGCATACCAACGATTCACTTACTTACGGGCTTACTGGAATGATGAAAGGGAAAGGTATTCGGAGTTCTTCACCCCGGCAAAGCAAAGTCCTTACTTTGACTTAGACTGACCCGAATCAAGTCAAGGCGATGCAGCAGGCTCAAGGCCCATCTTCTTAGTTTAGTTCTCTCTTTTCAAGTCAAGAATGTGCCAACCGAGGCCATTGAATTCGCTGCAGTGCAGATATCATCATATAAGAAGAATAAGTTCTTCTTTTTACTGAATCAGCTACTAATCACATGTTTGGAATCGATCTAGCTGATTATCCGGTCGTTTAGTAAGCCCGAAAGCAAGAGAAAGAAGGTTTCCTTTACCACGGGAACTGCAGTAGCGGAACTAGCACGACGAACAATGCTCGACACTCTGTCAAGCGAGCCCCTCTAATTATCTAGAAGCCCCTTTCCCCTGTATAAGCATTCTAGCTCAATACCCTTTCACCGTCTTCTCACGCGCCCTTACAAAACAACTACTGCGAGAGCCTTTCAGCCAGAGAGAAAGAGCCTTTAGAATGGAAGCCCTTATCATCCACTTTCTTATTCAATATTGAATCTCTTGCTTAAGCTGTGTAAGCTCATTCAGTGGTTCACTTGTGACGGATTCTTATAAGATAAGGGGATGTCTTCTTTTCACTCAGGTTTTACCAAACAAAATGAGGTCATCGGCAAAGAAGCAATGAGACAGTCGTTGGCCTCCTCGCCCGACTTGACCTCTATGGCTGTTCTGTGTAATGGCTTGATTCTTGATTCATTCCAGAACAAGAATTTCACTCATTTGAATGAAAGAGTTTGATACCAATTCTAGCTTCCGGGCAGGAGGGAAGAAGGTGACTTCAAGGCTGTTAGTGCTAAAAAGTTTCTTTCTTATTCTCAGGAGCTCACCTCTCCCCATGTCTCAGAGGAATCTACTCTTTCATGGCAGCCACCTTCCCCTGGAGTATACAAACTGAATTTTGAAAAAGTTTGGAAAGAAAAGTAGACGGAACGACACCTGTGAACTCGGATAGCATTGTGGCATACCTTTTCATCTGAACTAGGCTACTTTCTTTCTTCTCTTATGAAATTTTTAGTTTCAGATCATTCTTAAAAGAAGCTCTCTCTTATATACGATACCACCAGATGTGCCCCCTCCACCCTCGTCCAATCTTCCTAAGTGCCAGCCTAGCTTCATAGGAAGCTGAACAATACGTCCAGCTCCTTAAGGAATGAATACTTGGGCTTGGCCTGGAGTTAGGCTGAGATGCCTGGGCTAGACCCTGAAATCGCCGTCCACAGGCTTAATATCAAACCAGATGCTAAGCCCATCAAGCAAGCACAACGACGCTTTCATCCACTCCTCATGAAGAAGATTGAGAAAAAAGTAAAATGAAGTATGAAGGTAAACGGAAGACCATAGATGATGGAATGATGAATGAATGGAAAAACGAAATAAAAAGACTAAAAGAAGAATTCGCTCAACATGAAGAATTAGCTCAACAAACCAAAGAAGAATCCATATCACAGAATCACCCTTGGAAGGGTGAGAAACCACCACCTAATAAAGACTGAATAAAAAGAGAAAAGGGATCCCGATAACCAACCATAGGAAGAGTTCATTCATATTGGAAGTCCGGTGCGGGCGTTAAGACTTACTTTACTAACGTTCGGTACCCATATAAAGAGGGGTACCTACACTCTCAGTCAGTACTAGAAGGAGGTACCTTCTTCCGAGGAAACAAGGTCTTATTCATATCCTAAGTACCCGAGCGAGGGTCGGATAGCACGAGGTAAGTAGTTATGTTGCTAATCCTAAATAAAAATCGAAGACCAAGAGGTTCACTTACAACCAATTGGTCACTTCACTGCTTTCAGTAGCTTAAGGAGTTGTAAAAGGGTAGTCCTTGTTGTTATCATTCGTTATTACTTCCACCAGGGAAGTCGCTCACTTGAAGAGGGCCCCAACCCTTGTTTGCTGAGCAGAGGTGAGAGGAAGCAGATAGGCAGCCCTCGTGAAGCTGTACACTCCCTACATTGCTCAACCTGTTTCCCCAAACCGTTCTAAGGAGGGGGCTATTGAGTTACTTTGCATATCTATAACAAGATTGTCTACTGACAAACAGTTGTTATTAAAGGAGCTCAAGTAGGGCCTATCTAATAAACTCTCAAGGTATCTTAGGGTCATACAGTGAGCTTTTCATACCAGGAATACTAGCTACAGTTGCCCTGCGGGGCTATCACACGGAGAAACAATTCCCTCCGGGGAGCTGCCAATAGAAAGCATTAGTATGCTATCAGTTGTTTAAGGAGCAGGATTGTGTATGATAATTCATTTTCAGGTGGTACTTATTATTGAAGAAGACGGAAACTACAGACGGGGAAGGAAAGAGGCAAATAAATAGATGCTCCGGGGAAAGCTTTGAGCTTAGCCTAGTATGGTGAATCAACAAAGTAGCCCCTATCACGTAAAGAGCGCTCACGTTGTGAAGTCTAGTTGGGAAAAGCAAGGATGGCATTAGTCGCTGTCAGCATTAGCCTTTGCCGAACCCCTTTTATTTTAATAGGATGACCTTTCTTTCAGATAGAATTTCTATTTATTAATAATTTCACTTTGCATGGAAAGGTGAGCACGAAAGCTAGCATAGGGAAGGCAAAACCAGTCCCAGTTTACTATTTTCTTTCTGGGTAAATAGGTTTAGGTTTGAGAACTCGCTTTCAAATCCTTGCGATTCTTTCTGTGAAAGATCGGCGTATCTGGATTCAAAGAGAGAGAATATCTGGTCTCCGCCCCTTGCATCTCAAGTCTCACTTCCTTCTTCTGCTAATGCTACTCCCACTATATTATCGTAAATATACTAAACCACTATTATAAATAATATAATGGGACTTATCCTGTTACAAGGTGGACAACTACAACTAGTGAGACTCAGTCTAAATGTAAATGAAACTTCCACTCTCAGGCAGGCCAGTTCTTTACATCTTTGGAAAGCGCATTGAAATGCATTTCAAAATTGGCATTGATTGACTTAGCTCACTAAGCGGATAACCCTTTATCAAAATAAAAAGGGTTCTAATGTCAACTTTAAACATGAAACTACCC
>NC_044927.1:16668912-16669071 GCF_003576645.1 Ipomoea triloba
ATCGAGACCAAGGTTGATATCTTGATTGCTTGATGTCTCGTACTTATATATCGAGAGGTCTATCTCTCGAACTCTGTTTATGTCTCGAACTAGATAGCTGTATCGAGAGGTCCTACCTCTCGAACTCTGCTTATGTCTCGAGACTTAGTTGATGTCTCG
>NC_044927.1:16685772-16688366 GCF_003576645.1 Ipomoea triloba
ATATCTACTATACTAATAAGAGCCAAAGAGAGTTAGGCCTAAAATGGGTAGAAAAAATGGCGGTCAAATTATTTAATCAAATGGATGGTTCAGATGAATTATTTAATCAAATAGATGGTTAAGATAATTCAGATTAATATTATTAATAGAGATTACCTAATTTAACCTTACTTTTATGATTATCCGTTAAGTTTTCCGTTAAATATTCTCTTCTCCGTTAATATTCCGTTAACTTTTAACTTACCCAATAATTTTTGTAAGAAAGGTCTTAGGTTCGAACCTCATCTCAATCAAATTTGACATAATTAAGTTTTTCACTCTATTTTACTCTTATTAAATTAAATAAATTAGTAGCTACGACAAAAAATGATACATATGTATTTTTTTTAATTTAGAATTATGTGTCTACAATACCTTTATTTGAAAAAATTATTCATTATCAAAAAATTAAATTAAATTAGAGAAATAATTTCATTAGTTATATTGTCTTTATTTTCTCTAATGCAAAGATTCTTTACATTCAAATTTATCAATTGATATTCATTACATTGTCCATTATCTTATTTTTACAATATCTTGTAATTAAATATCAAAGTTATAGTACAAAATAATGTTATATATTTATTTACCAAGTATTTTATTAATACTATGAAAAAAANACTACCTTCCTTCCTTCCCGCTGCAATATATACGTAAAGCTTTTGTCAAGTAGAAAGTGTGTGAAACAGTTTTCCTTCTTTAGCCTGTGCATCTAGAGTGGACTCTTTCCGGATTTGATTGGGTTCGGTCTAGGTGTGGCGGTAACAACTCCGGATGTACGGTATAGCCGAGCCGGGGTGTTACATAAATATATTAGGAAAATTATATTAAGAGTTTTGGATTATTATTATTAGAGTATTATATTATTATTATTAGTATAATCTTAACAAAATAGATTTTAAATCGAGGTTACAAAATTTAATACTATTATTTCATTTATTCAAGTACAGTAATCACCATTTTTAACTAATAATTGTACAATGGAAAACTTCAACTAAACCTATAGTATTGTGCAATTTTTATTATTTTTTTTTTGCGAAGAAGGTAACATTATGCATTAATCAAACGGGGGGCAGAAAAACCCCTAAAATCATACATGAAGGCTTCTTGCACTGGAGTCGGCAAGGAGAAAAAATCACGATACAACAAAGGGGAAGGGCGGTTTAAGCCAAAAAAAGCTAAAGCGTCGGCCACTTTGTTCGCCTCTCGGTAAGTATGAGACAAAGAAGGTGACCAAGTAGCAAGCATGTTCCGAATAATATGAATCGCATCGCGTAGTTTCCACGGAACTTGATGTAAATTAGAGGAAACAAAGCTAATCAAAGAAGAGGAATCAACCTCAATAGCTTTAGGGAAAATGGCAGCCGATTCACACCAAATGAGTGCAGATTCAAGGGCAAGAACTTCGGCTTCCTGAGCGGATGATGCCTTTAGCGGGAACGAGAGCGCCGCCACAAGGTTACCAGTTGAATCTCTAAGACAGGCACCACCTGCGGTTCCAGAGCTTGTGAAAGATGCATCCGTGTTTAGCTTAAGCCTTCCCGAAGGAGGCTTAGTCCATTTGATCCAAAGTGTTTTTCGCCTTTTCGGGGGAGTAAAAGATGCTGCAAAGCCTTCCCGGATGAGGATCATATCGGAGGTTCCATTTGAGCGCATTGGTGTGCAATTAATAATAAATATTAGTAATAATTGGAATCAATAATCAATGATTTATGGCAACCAAAATATTTTGGATACTTAATTGGTTTAATCATAGCATTAGAATTATAATCGGAATCAAAACTTGCTAAAATTTATTATTATTATTATTATTATTATTATTATTATTATTATCATTATTATTATTGACTAATAGGCTGTGAGGGAGGCAATTATTAAAAAGTAGAGAAAATTATTAAATTTAATTTTACTTATAAAGTAAAGCAATACACAATACTTCTCTTTAAAAAAAATCAACTACACACTAAAAAATACAAATTTAAAATAGAAATATCTCTTCATAATCTGACAGTTTAACTATCTCTTCATAAGAAATAGTAAAGTTGCAGTTTTTTACATCTCCAATTGATAATAATAAAAGATAGTATAAGATAACAATAACTAACATCATATTAAAAAGAGAAAAATATCATTTTTAGTCCCTCAACTATAATAGGTCCATGACTATTCAATTTGTATCACTTTTGGTCCTTGACTATTAACATTTTCAAATTAGGTGCATGACTATTCATTTTGTATCACATTTGGTCATGCCGTTAAATTTTCCGGCCAAATTTCCGGCGAAGTTATCGGGGGTGACCGGCGTTTTCTATTTTTTTAAATTATTTTTATTTTTATTTTAAAGTTTTTTTATTTAAAAGTTACGGAGTATTAAAATAAATTTTAAAATAAAAATTAAATAAATTAGTCGGTCCCGATGACTTCGCCGGAAATTTGGTCGGAAAATTTAACGGCAGGACCAAATGTGATACAAAATGAATAGTCATGCACCTAATTTGAAAATGTTAATAGTCAAGGACCAAAAGTGATACAAATTGAATAGTCATGGACCTAAT
>NC_044927.1:16688426-16705858 GCF_003576645.1 Ipomoea triloba
CTCTATTTTACTCTTATTGAATTAAATAAATTAGTAGTTACACAAAAAAATGATACATATGTATTTCTTTAATACCATGAAAAAAATAAAAAAGAATAGTTTGAAACCAATCATATTAACTACTTGGGGGATTTCTTGACAATGAAAGTACTCAAATAACCCATTACCTAGCAAATTGAAGCGAGAAACTAACTTTTAATATCTTTGGGCCGGGATACATAATATTTAAAATTTTCAAAATTTTATTAATTTATTTAATCTTTTTTCTTAAACTAGGGATTTCTTTATCCACAATAACTCATTCAACAATAATGATTAAACCAAATGAACACCAAGCAGAACACCTAAAAGAAAGTTCATAGCTCCTATATCATAATCTCATTGCATGACGTTGTCATCTATGCTACCAACAATAACCGAATTGCAAATAACACACTACCAACAAAAAGGAAGAGAACAAATAGTAAAGATGAAGACAATGACAATGTTACTCAAAAGAGAATTAAGAACACTTAGAAAAATTCAAATTAAAAGTAGTATTTATTTAGACTATCATTTTTAGACCAAATATTTAGACTATCGATTTTACAAGGTTGCAAACATTTATTTTAGTAATAATTATAATGAATTTTCTATATTATCTTGGATTCATATATACTTTGAGTTAGATATTTAAATAAAAAATATTTGACATTCAATTACCCATGTATAAACTTCTCCTATATAATCTTGCATTAATATACTTTCAAATATTTATTTAAATATAAACATTGGGCATTAACACATTCGCGCAATGCGCGTATAAAACTAGTTTAACTAATAATTGTACAATGGAAGACTTCAACTAAACCTATAGTATTGTGCAATTAATAATAAATATTAGTAATAATTGGAATCAATAATCAATGATTTATGGCAACCAAAATATTTTGGATACTTAATTGGTTTAATCATAGCATTAGAATTATAATTGGAATCAAAACTTGCTAAAATTTATTATTATTATTATTATTATTATTATTATTGACTAATAGGTTGTGAGGGAGGCAATTATTAAACAGTAGAGAAACTTATTAAATTTAGTTTTACTTATAAAGTAAAGCAGTACACAATACTTCTCTTTAAAAAATATCAACTACACACTAAAAAATACAGATTTAATATAGAAATATCTCTTCATAATCTGTCAGTTTAACTATCTCTTCATAAGAAATAGTAAAGTTACAGTTTTTTACATCTGCAATTGATAATAATAAAAGATAGTATAAGATAACAATAACTAACATCATATTAAAAATAAACTTCTACGCCTACAAGATTTAAAAAGTTAAAAGGAATTGATTAAAAAAATGCCACTAAGAATGTGACAATTGACAACAGTTTTTGTGTATATAAATAATAAGATGCATTTAATAAAAAAAAAATAGAAATCTGATGAATAAAAAACCACACTAACCCAATCAACTCTAACAAATATTTAGAAAACACCCCAAAATGTTTTTCAACACACTTCTTCTACATACCTCAAACTCAGGAAGCAGATTATGAGACTGAGCAATCTTCTTCAAGAGAATCAACCAAGGACACATCTTAGGATTTGGTGGCGCCGCCCATCTTGGTCTCCCTCCTTGCGACCGAGCATCACCCTCTTTCAAATGAGGAACTCCTAAAAAACAAATCATATTAAAATCATAGAATATCATATACCCAGTAACAATTAGAAATTGCTGACTTCAAAACTCAATGGATCCGGTACAGATTGAGCAAAGGAGATCGAAGCTACCTCATCGTGACCCAAACTAACCCGGCATCATCATTGAATTTGCACCATATGGATTTTTGTTGCCTTATATCATCCATTGTTTCTTTACATCACACAACCAAAATCAAAACCAAAACAAAAACCAAAATCAAATTCGTAAATAAACGCACCAATACTTTACGTGCATACAAATTCAAAAGATAGAGTGCATGAAGATACATACCTACGGGTGAGGAGATGAGCAGAGAAAACATTGAGAGGGTTTCAAACATTTTTTTAGAAGGAAAACCGAAAACTTTTTTATTTTATTTTTCGAAAACCGAAAACTTAATTCTAATACGAATTAGGAATCATTGTTTCCCACTTCTCTAGTTTATATGATTATGATTATAAGCAATAGTTTATATAGAAATTAAGGGAGAGAGAGAGATAGAGGTGAAAAAGGTAAGAAATTAAGAAGGGTGGGGATGGGAGTGGTTTAGAAAATTTGGCTACTTAGTAGGGTGATATATTAATTATATTATTAACAAAATAAGAATTAATTTAATTTAATTACATTAATTATATTATTACTAAAATGCCCTTCAGTTTGGGCGGGAAAACTCTTTCAGGAACTTCTGTTATTATATATATATATATATATATATATATATATATACATATATATATATATATATATATATATATATATATATATAGATATAGATATAGATTATAATTAATAGATATTATTTAATTTTCATATAAATTTTTCTTACCAATTAAGCTTTACTAATTATTTTACTAATAAATTATGTAATTAAATATTAACAAAAGTTTGAGCGAGAAAAAAATTGGAAGGAGGATGTTACTTTTATATATAGTATAAAAGTTTAGATTATATAGATATAGATTATTAGCATATATTAGCATATATATATATATATATAATATGATTGACTTTCGTTATTTTTGTATCTCAACCAGAATTCGTAATTCGTGTATTTTTTTTTTTAAGACAATGTTCGTGTATATATAAATATTACCAATTTTTATTGCCAATTACAATAAATGATTGACATTCATAATTTGATTTAATTTTACATGGCAATTGCCAATTACAATTATTAGATATTATTAGCATATATAATATAGTATGATTGACATTCATAATTTTTGTGTCTCAGCCAGAATATGAATACATTTAGGTAAATATTACCAAAAATTATACCAATCCTAACCACATTCTTATCTCATTAATATTATTCTATCATAATAATTACCATAATTACTAATAACCTATTATAACCAATTATAATTAATATTATTCTATAATAATAATAATTAATATTAATAATATTTAATATTATTAATAATAATATTATTATTATTATAATTACCATATTACTAAAATACCCCTACGTTTAGGCGGGAAAATTTTGGAGGAGGATAATGTTTATATATATATATATATATATATATATATATATATATATATATATATATGTATATATATGGGAGAGTTCCTATGAGATCACCTATTTAGGTCAGATTGTGAGATCAAATCTTGTGCATCAAACTAATAAATTTTAATGGTCTAGTCATCTAGATTGATTGACACACTCACTCAGTTCTCACACATTTAATGACCGTTTCGCACACACTTCAACTTGAAATCTTAATCAATCTAGACGACTAGACTATTAAAATTATTACATTGATGCACAAGATTTGATCTCACAATCAGCAGGTGATATCATATGATCCTATATATATATATAAGTCCTTAATCAGGTGAGAACGTGCAGACAAATCCAAACCGTTGATCTAATAGATCTAACAGTTGAAAATAAACAAAACATGGTAATATTTATGGAAATGACTCCGCTCATTTTTTACTTATTTCTCATTCATCAGATCTTGCAGATCAATGGTTATAATTTGTCCTCAAGTTCTCACCTGGGAATGGTTCTCATATCATTAAGATTATATATATACATACATACATACATACATACATACATACATACATATATATATATATATATATATATGCTTAACTATTTGGTCATAAACATGTTTGTAAATATTATTAAACTAACACTAAACAAGCTTACTCATGAACATTACTAAACGAATACAAACAAACTTGTTCATGAGTTCTTAGCAAGAGTTTATAACTATTCAAACTCTATTTGTCAAGCTCTAAAATTTGTTCATTTATGTTTATTTAGTTTTAACAAACTATGTTTTCAAAAAAAAAAAAGTTTTAACAAACTAATATAAACAAATACTTATGCAACACCAACGCACAAACTAACATAAACCAATACTTATCGAACAAGAGAAGACGAACACACACGAAGTTTAGCTAACACCCCTAATCTTGTGCCCTTGAGGCTTGAGGTGATCAGGTGCTGGATTCTTTGGGTGCTGAGTAGAGAGTAGGTGTGTTTACACGTATTGGGGTATTGGATGAATTTTGGTGGTTTGCTATTCCTCTTTGGGCACTGTATAGTACTCCGTATATTGCAAAAGTCGAATCTGTTTCTTGGGCGGTCCGTGGCCGAAAGCTAATTGTTCCATTCAGATGTATATACCTTCACTGTCACTCTTTCTGTGTTCCTAGCATTTATATTGGATGAACTCCGATTCTACCATGGAATTTTGGGCGGGGAGTGATATGAAGTTTTGCACTTGTTAGTTTTTAAGTTATTCTTAAAAAAAGTTATCTTGATTCCAGTACTCACCCCCAGTTGATATTTTGGTCTCTTTCTGTTTAGTTGTAGAATATTCGTGTTGGGGCATTGATATGACAATTTATGGCTTTGCCAATTTGTTTTTCATCCCCCCAAACACCCCACCCCCTATATGTTGCATATCTTCATTGGCGATAGATAGGACGTCTGAATTTGTGTTGAACTGATTCACGAAATCTGTAGATATTATCTGTTGCTTTCTTGTTGATTACCTTGTTTATACTTGTAATCAAGTTTCTTGTTCTGATGAAGGCTTTTTCTAGTTGTGGAACTTGAAATCAATTGATTCTAACAGGGGGCTTAATTCTGCTTTTGTTTCCTCATAATAGAGATTTCAGCCGCCCAGGAAAGAGATTTCACTTTTGCAATATACTATATAGTGCCCAAAGACCAAAGACCTATTTATAAAACAAGGAAGAATAATAATACTCCTTCTCCACTCCATGAAGGAATAGCAAACAACGTGGTTCAGCTCCCCCTGGCACCCACTTCCTAGGCGGCCAGACCCCATCGACCACCTCTTGTGTATATATATAAACGACACCGGATTGATCTCCCTGTTACGCCATTTTCGTTGAAAAAAAGATCAATTACTGCTCCCTTCTCCTATCTCTGCTCTTTTCCTTTTTCTCTGTTACTTCTTGTTGTTGTTGTTTCCTTAGTTATATTGTTTAGCACGATTCAAGTCTTAAATTTTTCTCCTAAGTTTTTGCTTTGAATTATAATATGCTCAAAACTAGTTGACATGTTGTACTGTTCCATTTCCATCTTTATACATAGCTCTTCTTGGTCAATTGATGTTTTATTTGTATCTGCACATGATTGCAGGCTTGCAGCTTTGGTTTATATGGAGGATTTTTTTGCTTAATCCTTGGTGTGTTTTGGTTTGTTTATAGTAATCAGTCAAACATGAGCCAATCCAATGAAGTTGCTGTATTTCCACAAAAGCGGGGAAGCACCATATGGGTTTGCAGATGCTAAATCCACTTTGAAGGACACACATGAGCGGTCGGCAGCCATGAAAAAACTCTGTATTGCTGTGGTACTCTCATACTCTGTGCCGTGTTTATGACTGTTGAAGTTATTGGAGGTATTAAAGCAAACAGTCTTGCGATATTGACGGATGCAGCTCATTTGTTGTCAGATGTTGCAGTTTTTGCAATATCGTTGTTTTCATTGTGAGATTTACTTTCCTTGCATCATGTAATTAATTTTCATTGGCACGAGCTTTCCTATGTTAAATATGACACCTAATTTTTCACCTTTTATATTCGATTAAAGTTTGAACTTTCCTGACTAAGAAACTTCCTCTTAAAGTATACCACAATTTTGTGGCAAAGTTTATTGTGGACCATGATCCAAAATGGTGTCTTTTTTTTTTTTTTTTTTTTTTTTTAATGAAAAGAAACAACACTCGTTCTGTCTAACTAATTATGTTTCTATGACATATTTAGTTTCAATTTATATACATTGTAGTTTAATTACAATACAACCAAAATATTATTTTGATTCAACTATAGTTTCGTTTGACAATTTACACCCAGTATGTGAGACTTGTTATTGAATTTCATTTTATACACACTGTAATTCTATTACAACACAACTAAAGTATAATTATAATTCAATTATAGTTTTATTGGACAATATACACTCAAATATGTGAAACTTATTATTCAGTTTCATTTTATATACATTGTAGTTTCATTACAACACAATTAAAGTATCATTTTGATTCAACTACCGTTTCATTTGACAATATACACTCAATATGTGAGACATGTAATTTAGTTTCATTTAATATACATTGTAGTTTAATTACAACACAACTAAAGTATCATTTTAGTCCAACTGCAGTTTCATTTGGGTATTTGACAATGTACACTCAATATATGAGACATGTTATTCAATTTCATTTTAGATACATTGTAGTTTCATTACAACACAATTCTAACTTAACTAAAATTTCATTTGTCAATATACACTCAATATGTGACACATGTTATTCACTTTTATTTTAAATATACTGTAGTTTCATTTTATTTTGACCACATCATAAATACGGAATTAATTTTATAAAATGACGGTATTTTTTACCATGGTCCACACAACTTTGTGGACTATGATCCACCGCATAACAATTGCAATTTTGTTGCCTTACTCTAACACCAATAGTTATACCATGGACCTGTGTCCATTTACATACTGGATGTTCACAATTTAAATTGTGAACATTTAGTACATAAATTGTGTATTTTGGACCCGAGTTCACCTTGCAAGGTAAACGCGGTTTTGACAATTTTCCCTCTAACACAAAACACACCATCTCACAATCGTTATATCGTGGACCAGGGTCCACAGTGCACTGTGGACCCTGGTTCGAAACGACGTCGTTTCAATTGTTAGTGGATGGGGGACGCGAATGACTTCATGAAATAGACAAAATCCTTGTCTAGAATACACAGAGTGACTTGAGGAAATACACAGAATATTGACACAACTACACAGAAATCATCTTCCTAACATTCGAATACACACAACACGTTACAACCTATGTTTAAGTACCCCTAACATGAATACAAAGAATCGTAGTCTACAATACATAGAATGCCTTCAAAGAATACACAGAAAATAAAAACACCAAATACATAAACACATCACCCCTATGTTTAAGTACCACTAACATGAATACACAGAATCATTGTCTAGAATACACAGAATGACTTGAGGGAATACATAGAATATTGACACAATTATACAGAAATCATCCTCCTAACATTGAAATACACAAAACACGTCACAACCTATGTGTAAGTACCTGGATACACATAATGGTAGTCTACAATATACAGAATGTCTTCAAAGAATACACAGAATATTAACACAAATACACACACCAGCCGAAACGGGAAACATGATTAAAAAAAAAACAAATCGTTAATTAAAATAATCAAAACGACGTTGTTTTGGTACGGAGTGCACTATGCATTGTACACCCTGTTGGTCCCAAGGGGATGGGGTACAAGTCTAGAGGGGGGGGGGGGGAATAGACTTGTATAAGATTTTTGTAAATCTTTTTCGACCTCTCGTGTGTATTGGACTTAGGATGTTTAGGTCCGATACCTCACAAGATGAAGACAAAGTTTTATGCGCAGCGGAAAAGTTATCCCCTTTTAATTTGCACGAGTTTGAGTTAGTTCGAGAGGTGTGGTTATTTGCAGTGCAGTTCGAGAGATAGTTAGCGAGAGGTAAAAACAGAAAGTAAATGCGAGAGAGATTTTTAAGTGGTTCGGCCAACCCGCCTACGTCTACTCTTCTTCTAGAAACTCCCTAGAAGGATTGCACTAAAACTTCCCTTTTTAGTACAATATCGAGCGCTTGAGCTTTGATCACGAAGCCCGCCTCAAGCCTCAGGTTTTTCACCCCGCTTCTTGTTACTCCACCTCTCGAGCACTTGAGCTTTGATCACCAAGCCCGCCTCAAGCCTCAGGATCTTCACAAGACAGCTCCCAGGTTACTCCGCCTCTTCTTGCCTTCTCCAAAGCAAGGTTGTTCCGGTTGTCATAGGTTGAGTGTAACAATCTCCAATCTGACCAAAAGCTTTCGTTGGATAATCTTCCTTGTAGTGCAGCTTCGGTCACCTTCTAGATGTGTAATAGTTTAAGCTTTGTAACTCTCTCAAAACACTAAGATGTGTTTTCTCGCTGTTATGAATATCAAGTATGATATTCTAGATTAAGCACTTGCACTTTTGAACGTTTGAACTAGACACCTCTTATGATAGCTTGAATTTTTCGAACCCCATTGAATTTGTCTTCACGTCCTTATATATGAGAGTTGAGGAATAATTCCGTTGGAGGGAAAATTATTCCGTTTGAAATCTGTCTCCCATGCCGATCATGGGACTTGCATATTTTTAGCATGTTTCATGGAGTGGTAGTCTTGTAACTTGAACCTTTTGTCTTGTAGTGAATATCCCATATTCCACTATCTTGAGTCCATACTCCACTTACTTCTTTTGGTAAAAGTTACTCTTTTTATATTCCCATTGATCCTCGTTTTAGGGAATAAGACCGACCTCTGATTGGTGCATCTTCTATTCGTGATATTCTATTTCTCCAAACTTAGATTACTTTATCTATGCGTGTTAATTGCCGTTCAGTTCATTGGAGAAGTGCTAGTCTTTCGAGACCAAAAATTGATGTCTCGACTACTTGATGTCTCGATCTCATGTCTTGAACTGGATTGATGTTTCGAGAGATTCCATCTCTCGAACTCTGCTTATGTCTCGAGACTTAGTTGATGTCTCGCAGACCCTTATTCCTCCAGTGATGTCTCGTGCCTTCTTCTGATCTATCTATAAGCTTACAAGACGAAACTTCTAAGATGTTCAAACAAGTTCACCTTAAGCTTAAATATTTTCCGAGTTGAGCTCAATTACCCGGTTGTATTTTCGCTCTTAGTTTACTTGTCGAACTTACATGTATTTCCTATCTATCGAGACTTAGGGGATTGAACATTACATTTGGTATCATCAAAACCTATTACAGTATGTTCCTAACAATTTTCCCCTTTTTGATGATGCCAACACTATACTTACTTATATGGCTGAGTTTCAAGAAAATAAACGTTGATTTTATTTTCAGCGTATACGGTAAGTTTGACAAGGAAACTAATCTGCTTAAGCATGAAGAACAAACTCACGCAACACTCCCAACAAAAGATATATATATTAAGATTAAGGGAATGTTTTACATAAAAAGAACTTAGCAGAAAAGTTGAAAGAAAATAAAGAACAACATGATCAAGAATGCATGTAGACATCGAGAGCTTACTGCTTGTCATCTTTCCTCTTCTCGTTGATAGCTGCTCGTGTCTTGATGGGGTCTTTAGAGGCTACCAGATGTAGGTATTCGTCTGATACATCAAGATGAAGGTAGTTGATGAAGGCTTCACCTATGAACTGCCTTCGATTACCCCATCTCTCCACCATTCGATGCATTCGTTGGCAGTGAGGCCACTGTGAGAAGATAAGTCAGTTTTGTTGAGAAGACTTACAATGATTCCACTTAGAAATTCTGTAGAGTCTTCCTTGATTCCCATTTTGTAATTTCTCATGAACTGCTCATCTTTCTTCTCCTTGACCGTTTGTTGTTCTAGTCTCTTCCTTTTCCTTTCTCTGTCTTCTTCTCTCCTCTTCTCCATTTCCAGTGTGCGCTGAACCCTTAGATTCTCTTTCCTTTTGGCTTCCTCCATTGCCTTGCTCATTGTTTTTGGAACTTTCGGAGGAGGTCCAGTGGTTAAGGGTTCACTGGCCGCCCTTTTCTTGCTTGTGGATGTCCCTCTTAACCCTTGATTCCCTTGAATTTCCCCCTTGTTGGCATCATCCATACGGGAAAGGAGAGTGGACATACCTTCAAAAAGCATTTGAAGCTGAGCAGGTACTTGGTACGACAGGTCATTGAGTAGTGCTTTGATTACTGTCGTAGTTCACTGGAATTCTGGAAGGCTCGAAGTTCAGCTCTTAGTTCTGCCACTTCAGCCTTTGCTCCTGCAGCTTCTGCTCGAGCTTCCACAGCCTCATTTGCGGCTCGTCTTGCTGCATCTTCAGCCCACACTGCTTGTTCGAGAAGTTCTGCATGACTGGCTTGGGATTCACTTGTACCAGCAGTAGGCATTGATGCGTTGCGAACAACAGTGAGTATGCGCTCAATTTGAGCCATCTTCTGAGATTGATCGGCCATGAATTGGCGCACCTCGCCAACGAAAGCTTCTTCGGCCTGTCGATCATAATCAGAAGGAGGAGAAGAAGGTTGAGGAGTACCTTTAGTCGGAGGGGACTTGGGTGCTTCCAGATTTCCACCCATGACTTGCAACTGTGAGTCCACCTCTCGATTGTGTGTCTGAGGATCAGTAGGAACACTGGGATCAGAGCTTGAAGGTAGCTCCATATCAGGCGCTTCCCGGTTTCCACCTGAGGGATGGATCACTTCCCGCTCATCACCTCTCGAACCTGGAACCTCAGCTTCAGCAACTGGTGGGATTGGATCAGCTAAGGAAGGAACTTCTGTATTGAATGCTTCCCAGTTTCCATCCAATTGAAGATCCTCCTCAGTGGTACCTCTCGAACCAGAGCTGGGAACTTGATCATCTGCCGGAGGGATCGGATTTGAGGGAGGAGGTTGTGCATCGATAGGTGCTTCCCGGTTTCCACCATTGATGGGAACATCTTCCCCCTCAGTACCTCTCGAACCAGCAGGACCTGAAACTGTCTACTCTCGTTGCTCATCCGGCTGCACTTCAGTTTGCTCAGGTGAATCAGGAATCACGATGGTTTCAGGAGCAGCTGGTGCACTCCACCTTTGTCTATCAACCATCCTGGCTGCAAAGGTTGATGCGGTGTCATCTGGTAGCAGGAATGGTGACGGCAGCTCCATGTAAATTGGAAAGCCTGGCAGTGTGAGCAACGGAATTTCACCCTCTCGAACTGTCTATGCCTCATCGGTGTCATTCGAGGGTGTGGACTCAGGAGCTGGCAGAAGTAGAACTGAGTTGGGTTCTGCCTCAAGTGCTTCAGAGGTCTCGGATTCACCTCTCGAAGCTGCTACCTGTTCGTCTAGAGCAGAGTCACTTACTTGGGACAAAGGGATTGCTGCCGTTGCAATTAGATTTTCAGGATCATCTCTTGCAACCCCTGAGGTTTCCCCTGGAACTCTCGTTTCCTCTACATTCTATCCCAAGGATAGAGCAGTGGCGAGCCTGATGTCTTCTTGGTATTTTGCCTCTACTTCAGGATCCACTTCAGGCTCGTTCTCTTGGTCATCAGCAGCTATGCCCTTGCCTTTGCCAGATCGTCCAAGATTCCTCTTGGACACATACATTTCATGGGCTAGGTCTTGAAGTTCATTGGCTGGGATTTCAGAGAGATTCAGCCAATTCAGTGCAAAGATCTCCTCAGCCTCCATAACTGCTGCCTGAGCCACCAGTTGGTGAAAAAGCCTTGTTCTCCAGTTGATCCATCGAAGTACTCTGGAGAAATCATCCAAACTGGGCACTGCTTCATCATTTTGATCCAACTGAGTGGTGACTTCGTCATTCAGATCATGAGGCTCAGCAGATAGGATTTCTGTCTCTGATGCAGCTTTCACTGTCTGCACATCGATCTCTTGATTGTGCTCCGAGAGATCGTCACCCAACCCAACATCTGCTATGGCTCTAGCTATCGATCCTTCAACTTGAGCAGATTCAGTGGGTGTCAACTCCACATTTTGAGCACTTTGCACTGGGTCCCTGACCATAGTGCCTTGATCAACAGCAGTAGTTTCCGAAACGTCGGCTCGAACATACTCTGCTGAAACTGCTATCTCTCGTACCACCTCTCGTGGTTCCTCAGCATCACCCTGCACTGGATCACTGATCCCAGTGCCTTCAAACTTTCCAAGTCTCCTCTCGAGACCTACCCGCAGACTCATCAGCAGTACCAGCACCATCATCAACATTCAAAACAACAACTATCTCACCCGACATGGAACTGGTAGGGGGCACTCTCTCAACCTCAGCGGCCATTGTAGCCTGAGATTCCTCCTGGGCTTGTGCCCTGTCCTCGAATGGTACTGGAATCACAGAGGGTGTCACCTCTCGAGTCTTGGTGACAGCATTTGAATTGGCTTTCTTAGCCCCTTTTGGCAAAACAACCCTCTTAATCAGTACACCCAGTGGTGTATCATCAGAATCCTCTTCCTCAGATTGGGCTTTCCTTTTGCCTTTTCCCTTAGGCTTTGAGGGAGAGGGTGCAATCTTCACACCCTTAGACTTTGGAGCCTGAGATTTCGTCCTACCCATATAGGTATTTCGATGAATCTCTCTCCCTTCCCTCAACTGCAAACCCTTTAAACTTAGTAAATACTGAACAACAAAGCCGAAACCAACCTTTTTACTGATCGACTGGTTGGTGTTTGAAACTGAGCCTTGCACTTGTAGTTTTAGGAAGTTGAAGATGATGTGCGCCCAGTCCATTTGAACGTTGTTCCAGATGGCATGGAGTATTTTGGGGATGTCCAGATTTATCTCATCGGTTCCGGACACCTTGCTGAGGATGAACTTCATGATGAGGTCAGCTGCAATTGCAAACCTCTCCTTCAAATGGAACTTGCGGAGAGCAGAGGTTGCACTGGACGGAGTAGTCTCCAATCGAATTTTGTCCCAGAAGGCTTGCTTGTCTAGGCTGTAATCCGAGAGGTGCTTGACTGCTTCCTCTGATGCAGTAAAGTCGAATGCAGCCCTTAGGTCACCCACGGAGGTCGTGATGTCAATCTCATTGAATCGGCTCTCAATCTTGCCCTTTGTGACCTTAGCATTCGCGAACCATTCGGTGAAGTCGAGGTCGTGGATGGTTTGATAATCATGAGTCATGTATTTCATGAGCCCGGCCTTCTCGAACTTCTTCAGGACTTTCTCTGCTAGCTTCGGGTTCGTCGAGTGGTTGACGAAACCTTCTCTGTCAAGGATGCTCCCCGCCTTGACCTGCTTGATGAGAGTTCGAATGTGGGCCAACTCTCTCTGGTAAGCATCGGAAGATGAGGTTGATGTTGATGATTCGGACGCCATCGTTGAAAGCTTGGTGTTTTGGAGGGAATGTGTACAGTGTTTGTAAATTGGGGATTTTGGGTATTCGGTTTGAGCTTGAATCCGGGTAAGGAAGATGGGTTTGTCTTTTGTATCTTGTGGATTTGGGTCGGATATGTGGGTAGGGTTGAGAGTTTGACCCGACAAGTGATCCCGGTTGATTTAAAAGAATTGAAAGGTCAGAAATACCCTTCTATAACGGTTATGTGTGTATGATATGGTGAGGGTATTTTTGGAAAAGTGTGTGACGGTTTAGGATGAGAAAGTGGGGTTATAAAATAAGATAACTTTATAAGCATGCTCCCACTAATCAAGATAGTACCCTTAAAACTTGGAAAACCGTCAGTAACCGAAAACCACGTGGCTATCATTAATTTCCAAATTAGCCGTTCCACATATATCCGTTGAACACATCAGTTTCACCTTTCGAAGGTGAACACTCGTCGGTATCACTTTAAGGATCTTCCCCCTGAGTGATTGATCCTAAACCTCCTTATTCCTCCGTCTTGATCTGGTTGACCGCATGACAACATGTTCAAGTGGTTAAGGATCTTCCCCCTGAGTGATTGATCCTTAACCCTCCTTATTCCTCCATTTAGAGATACACACAGAACTAGTTTGTTATCTTTCGAAGTGATCTCTCGAACTCCCCTTCTTCGAGACATATCGTATATAGCCAAACTGAATGAGTATCTCTCGAACTACCTTTCGAACACAGATTGCAAAAAGAACAAGATTGATTCATCCAAAAGATATCACGAGGAACATTTCCTTGGGTTCATTTAGTGATTTCCAGATACATTACATATGAATCAATATACTATTAGATTCCCTAGAAACTTTTGTTTGGCCTTGGATAGCCATATAGGAATCTAACGTCAGAGCAGGAACTAGCCATCTAAAGTCCTATTTATTCTAGTTATAGAACTAGAGGTGGCTTAATTTTTCTTGTTCTTCTCGACCTCTCCGCTGCTGCACTCCTCACAGTCTCCTTCTCCCTTTTCCTTGGTTCTCCATTTGGTTGAGGGAGATCCTTTTCCGGAATGTGCAGCTGTAGGAGTCCCACTTATACGGGACTTTTCTCCTGACTCCAGTATCCCACCATTGTGGATCTCCACGCATTTGGGGATCCATTCACCTTAGATGGGAACAGGATGCTTGCTTGGATTATCAGGAAACTCTGCAATCTGTTCACCCTTAGTTGATTCTGGATAGTTTTCTCCTTGAAAGTCTTTGGACTTAGCTGCCAATTTCCTTCCTCTATACCAGAATGGTACATCGTCTTTTCCTTTCTTCTTCTCCATGAAGAAGTCGATGACATGAATTTCTGAGAAAACCCCTCTATTTATAGCCCAAAAACTTAGCATTGTTGAGTCACGGGATGCTAAATGAATGACCATTCAATGCTGTGTAACTTCAAAGCTGCCATAAAGTTAAACCGCTCCTCACATGCGAAACAGTTCATGGCACTAAATACAAGGAGATAAGATTTGACCGTTCAACCCAATTCTATCATTCCCAATTCTAACCATAGTTGAGAGAATCTATTTTCACATAACGCCTTTGTGAAAATATCTGCTAGTTGCTCCTCCATTGCAACATATTCCAAAGTTATATCCTTTTTCTCAATATGGTCTCGGATGAAGTGATATTTTATGTCAATGTGCTTTGTCCTTGAATGTAACACCGGATTCTGAGTAATAGCTATGGCACTAGTGTTGTCACACATAATCTTAACCTCTTTACATGTAACACCATAATCCAGTAATTGTTGCTTCATCCATAAAATCTGAGCACAACAACTTCCAGCTGCTACATATTCTGTCTCAGCGGTACTTGTAGCTATCGAATGATGTTTCTTGCTAAACCATGAGACAAGTCTTCCACCTAGAAACTGACATGTCCCAGATGTGCTCTTACGATCAATTTTACAACCGGCAAAGTCCGTATCTGAATATCCCATAAGTTCGAAAGATCCACCTCTCGAAAGTCCAACACTTTGCGTACCCTTGAGATATCTAAGAATCTTTTTAGATGCATTTAAGTGACTCTCCTTAGGACTTGCCTGAAATCTAGCACATACACCTACTGCAAAGGATATATCTGGTCTACTAGTAGTTAAATAAAGAAGAGATCCGATGATACCTCGATACGTAGTTTGATCAACCTCTCGGCCTTCACTGTCAACATCGATGCGTAGAGAGGTTCCCATAGGTACTTTGACTGAAGATTTCCCTTCTATATTGTATTTCCTGAGCAGATCCTTGGTGTATTTCTCCTGGTTGATGAAGATAGCTTCCTTAAGTTGTCTTACTTGTAGTCCGAGGAAGTAGTTGAGTTCTCCCATCATGCTCATCTCGAACTTCTCTTTCATCAAACTGGAGAACTTCTCGCACAAGTCTGGATTGGTGCTTCCAAAGATGATATCGTCCACATAGATTTGCACCAATAAGATATGATCTCCANGGCACTCTCTCAACCTCAGCGGCCATTGTAGCCTGAGATTCCTCCTGGGCTTGTGCCCTGTCCTCGAATGGTACTGGAATCACAGAGGGTGTCACCTCTCGAGTCTTGGTGACAGCATTTGAATTGGCTTTCTTAGCCCCTTTTGGCAAAACAACCCTCTTAATCAGTACACCCAGTGGTGTATCATCAGAATCCTCTTCCTCAGATTGGGCTTTCCTTTTGCCTTTTCCCTTAGGCTTTGAGGGAGAGGGTGCAATCTTCACACCCTTAGACTTTGGAGCCTGAGATTTCGTCCTACCCATATAGGTATTTCGATGAATCTCTCTCCCTTCCCTCAACTGCAAACCCTTTAAACTTAGTAAATACTGAACAACAAAGCCGAAACCAACCTTTTTACTGATCGACTGGTTGGTGTTTGAAACTGAGCCTTGCACTTGTAGTTTTAGGAAGTTGAAGATGATGTGCGCCCAGTCCATTTGAACGTTGTTCCAGATGGCATGGAGGATTTTGAGGATGTCCAGATTTATCTCATCGGTTCCGGACACCTTGCTGAGGATGAACTTCATGATGAGGTCAGCTGCAATTGCAAACCTCTCCTTCAAATGGAACTTGCGGAGAGCAGAGGTTGCACTGGACGGAGTAGTCTCCAATCGAATTTTGTCCCAGAAGGCTTGCTTGTCTAGGCTGTAATCCGAGAGGTGCTTGACTGCCTCCTCTGATGCAGTAAAGTCGAATGCAGCCCTTAGGTCACCCACGGAGGTCGTGATGTCAATCTCATTGAATCGGCTCTCAATCTTGCCCTTTGTGACCTTAGCATTCGCGAACCATTCGGTGAAGTCGAGGTCGTGGATGGTTTGATAATCATGAGTCATGTATTTCATGAGCCCGGCCTTCTCGAACTTCTTCAGGACTTTCTCTGCTAGCTTCGGGTTCGTCGAGTGGTTGACGAAACCTTCTCTGTCAAGGATGCTCCCCGCCTTGACCTGCTTGATGAGAGTTCGAATGTGGGCCAACTCTCTCTGGTAAGCATCGGAAGATGAGGTTGATGTTGATGATTCGGACGCCATCGTTGAAAGCTTGGTGTTTTGGAGGGAATGTGTACAGTGTTTGTAAATTGGGGATTTTGGGTATTCGGTTTGAGCTTGAATCCGGGTAAGGAAGATGGGTTTGTCTTTTGTATCTTGTGGATTTGGGTCGGATATGTGGGTAGGGTTGAGAGTTTGACCCGACAAGTGATCCCGGTTGATTTAAAAGAATTGAAAGGTCAGAAATACCCTTCTATAACGGTTATGTGTGTATGATATGGTGAGGGTATTTTTGGAAAAGTGTGTGACGGTTTAGGATGAGAAAGTGGGGTTATAAAATAAGATAACTTTATAAGCATGCTCCCACTAATCAAGATAGTACCCTTAAAACTTGGAAAACCGTCAGTAACCGAAAACCACGTGGCTATCATTAATTTCCAAATTAGCCGTTCCACATATATCCGTTGAACACATCAGTTTCACCTTTCGAAGGTGAACACTCGTCGGTATCACTTTAAGGATCTTCCCCCTGAGTGATTGATCCTAAACCTCCTTATTCCTCCGTCTTGATCTGGTTGACCGCATGACAACATGTTCAAGTGGTTAAGGATCTTCCCCCTGAGTGATTGATCCTTAACCCTCCTTATTCCTCCATTTAGAGATACACACAGAACTAGTTTGTTATCTTTCGAAGTGATCTCTCGAACTCCCCTTCTTCGAGACATATCGTATATAGCCAAACTGAATGAGTATCTCTCGAACTACCTTTCGAACACAGATTGCAAAAAGAACAAGATTGATTCATCCAAAAGATATCAC
>NC_044927.1:16707547-16783998 GCF_003576645.1 Ipomoea triloba
AGGATAAAGTGTCATACCAAGCTCTCGGAGCTTGTTTCAAGCTGTAAAGTGCCTTCTTCAACTTGTATACTTTGTTAGCTCTCACGTCCTTCAAGAAACCCGGAGGTTGTTCAACGTACACCTCTTCTTCAAGAAGTCCGTTCAGAAAAGCGCTCTTGACATCCATTTGATACACTTTGAAGTCTTTGAAGGCAGCATANTTACTGATCGACTGGTTGGTGTTTGAAACTGAGCCTTGCACTTGTAGTTTTAGGAAGTTGAAGATGATGTGCGCCCAGTCCATTTGAACGTTGTTCCAGATGGCATGGAGTATTTTGGGGATGTCCAGATTTATCTCATCGGTTCCGGACACCTTGCTGAGGATGAACTTCATGATGAGGTCAGCTGCAATTGCAAACCTCTCCTTCAAATGGAACNTGGAGCGAAGGTTTCATCAAAGTCTATTCCTTCCTCTTGGCAATATCCTTTAGCAACAAGTCTGGCCTTGTTCCTGACAATGACTCCATCCTCATTCATCTTATTTCTGAAAACCCACTTTGTTCCAATGACGTTCTGATGATGAGGTCTCGGAACTAGTTCCCAAACGTCGTTCCGTTCAAACTGATGAAGTTCCTCTTGCATTGCTTGCACCCAATCTGGATCACTTAGAGCCTCATCAATCACCTTAGGCTCTATTTGAGATAGAAAGCAAGCGATCATGCTTTCTCTGTATGCTGATCTGGTCCGAACCTTGTCACGTACATCTCCAATTACTTGATCAGCGGGATGGCTTCTAAGCCATCTTAGATCAGGTTGTGGCTCCTCAGTTGACTCCTCGGTGGTTGGTTGGGATGTGGGAGGATCATCTATGATCTGGATTGAATCAACTGAATTAGTAGCATTCTTCTTTGTAGTGTCTTCATCATCTGATTCTGACTGGAGTTCTGCTACGTCTCGAACTATCGGCTGCTTCTCATTGAGAGGTAAGTCTGATCTGTCGATCGTTTCCAGCTGAACTTCCTTAGAGTTTTCAGCTGCATCTGTTGACTTTGATGGTTGATCTGTCGATGCTCTATCATCAAAAGAGACATGTATGGATTCTTCAACCACCAATCTCCGCTTGTTGAAGACTCTGAATGCTTTACTTGTCGACGAGTATCCCAGAAATACACCATCGTCTGCCTTTTCGTCAAAAGCTCTTAACTGAGTCTTTCCATTGTTGTGGACATAGCATTTGCATCCGAATGTATGAAAGTAGCTTACATTAGGTTTCCTTCCATTCCACAACTCATATGGAGTCTTTCCGACTCCTTTCACGATCAAGGACTGATTTTGGGTATAGCACGCTGTGTTTACTGCTTTTGCCCAAAATCCTTGTGATATGTTGGCTTGTGAGAGCATGGTCCTTGCAGCTTCCTTGAGAGTTTTGTTCCTCCTTTCAGCAACGCCGTTCTGTTGAGGTGTTCGAGCAGCTGACAACTGATGATGAATCCCGTTCTCGCTGCAGTAGCTCTCGATCACTTGATGATGAATCCCGTTCTCGCTGCAGTAGCTCTCGATCACTTGGTGATGAATCCCGTTCTCGCTGCAGTAGCTCTCGATCACTTGGTGATGAATCCCGTTCTCGCTGCAGTAGCTCTCGATCACTTGGTTAAGAATCCCGTTCTCGCTGCAGTAGCTCTCGATCACTTGGTTAACGAACTCTCCACCTTGATCTGACCTCTCGATCACTTGGTTAACGAACTCTCCACCTTGATCTGACTGAATCTTGAGTATCGAGACATCCTTCTCAACTTGAACTTGCTTCAAAAGATTTGGTAGGGCAACTTTTGTCTCGCTTTTCTTGGTTAAGAATACGGTCCAGGTGAATCTTGTGTAGTCATCTACTACCACAAGAGTGTACTTCCTTCCTCTCATGCTGGGTGGATCCACCGGGCCAAATAAGTCCATATGAAGAAGACTTAGTGGTCTGGTAGACGATGTCTCGACTTTGGTTTTGAAAGAGGATTTGATCTGTTTGCAACGTTGACATGCCTCACAAATCTTGTCCTTCCGAAACGTGACTTTGGGCAGTCCTTCCACAAGATTCCTCTTAGTAAGCTTGTTGATGGTTTTGAAGTTTAGGTGGCTAAGCTTACTATGCCAATCCCAGCATAAGTCCTCTTTGCTCCTTGCTAGCATACATAGGGATGGTTTGGCAGATCTCCAATCCACTATGTACATGTTTCCTTTCCTTGCTGCTTCCAAGACGACTTCGAGAGATTCCTCTTGTATGATCTGGCACTTGCTTTTGATGAAGATAACTTTGTAGCCCTTGTCACAGAATTGGCTCGTGCTAAGGAGATTGAACTTGAGTCCTTCAACGTAGGATACCTCCTAGATCACCAACTCATTCTTATGGATCTCACCAACAGCCTTTGTGCGTCCTTTCTTCTCGTTGTCTCCGAATGTCACCAAGGGACCTTCGATAGGATGGATGTTCTCTAGCAGTGTTAGATTTCCCGTCATATGTCTCGAACATCCACTGTCAATGAACCATACGTCCCTGGTGTTCTACATGCAAATCAAGCAAATTTAGGTACCCAAACTTTGGGTCCTGGTTGGTTAGTAAGTTTAGGCATCCATTTATACCTTGGGCCCATTACTCTAGGCCTAGGTGCAATGTAGCCATTATACGATTGATAATCATAAGGAATGCTAGCAAAGACTCTGGGCCTCTTAGGTGCATAAATCAGCTTAGGTTGAGGCTTGACCTCGAACTTACGCACCATGCCCTTCATGGCCTGTTTGGTCACGTGGTACCGTTGAAACTGAGGTTTATTCCACGGTTCATATTCTTGTGACCAATCCTCATCAGATGGGTAGTGTCTGCCTTCCTCCATCCGTGAGTTCCTAACTCTATGGATCTCAGACCTTCCATATTTGCCTTGAGGCGCATTATATGGAATGTAGCTTCTTTTGTACTCGGAATGGCCTTGCGAGAGATAGCTAGGTGATCTTTCGATATTGTTAACCCAGCCATTCTTCGTAGCTTTCCTATACTTTCCATTGCTGGTGTATAGGGACGGTTTGTGAATAGCTACCCTGGACTTTCCTGTTGGTCCTTTATGACCTTTATTCGGTTTGGATTGAGATCCTCCATTACTTGAAGTTCCCAAACCGTTGGTCTGCTTATCTCTCGAGAGACAGTTCTGACGGAACCCTAGTCCGGTTCTATCATTTATAGGTCTATGATCATTTACCATTTTCTCCACTACTTTAGAGGAATTAGTAAACGATGCAATAACCTCTCTAAGATTAAGCTCTCTAGCCTCTCGAGCTTTGCACTCTTCCTTAAGTTGGATTATTTCAGCTTCTAAATTGCTTACTTTGAGATTTAGCTCTGAATTCTCTTTCGAGACATTCTTAAGCATTTCTCTTTCAGCAATTAGTCTGCTATTCTCCTCCAGAGCTTTAGCATGAGAGCTATTAGCGATGCTGAGGTCCCTCCTGAGTAATTCCATGGTCTCGAAGGGATCCTCATCGCTTCTAAAAGAAGAACATTGGGAAGTAGAGATAGAGCAGCGAGATGTAGAAGTGGAGGTTACCTCATTGTTAATAGCCATAGCATTGATCCTCCTCTTCTGTAGTGTATAAACAGATGAGCCCCCTCTCATCCTCTGAGCTGCTGCTGCTCTCGCTGGAGCTTGATGTCTCGGACTCCTCGATTGCCTTCTCAAGTTCCTCAGCCACAAGCGTCTTCCTGCGCGAATGCGTCTTTGATGAACTTTTGAAGCCTCCTTGTGTTGGCTTCTCTCTGGATTCCTCTTTCCTCCTAGAATCCTTGCCTTCTTGGCCTTGATATTTGCTTACCGGTGGGTAAGGACATTCGGCCTTGAAATGCCCCGGTCTCCTGCAGTTATAGCATAGACCTTGGTTTTCTTCCTCCGTCCTTCTGGATGGATATCTTTCATTTTTCCTTCTTGAGGAGGAAGGTGAACTTGTATTGCTCTCCGGTGTCTTCTTCATGAACTTCCTGAATTTTCTCATAAAAAGAGCAAATTGTTCGTCAGATAAGAGATTTGTGGGATTAGGATCTGACCTTGAGGAGGTGGATGGTTGATCAATAACCAGTGTCACATTCCGTCTGTCCACCACGTCCTCATCTTTCGGAAACATCTCAAATTCGAAGGCTTTGAGATCTCTAAATAGTTGGTCGGTTGTGGTGTTCTTCAGATCCCTGTGATCGCGCATTGTGATCACCTTCATCTCCCACTCCTTGGTAAGGCCTCGTAATGTAACCCCTCGTCTTTCCGATAAGTCTAAGGGTCGGAAAATATATCTTTAGGCTATGACATTCATAAGATGATCTCCCGATATGTCAAGGGTATTTTTATACGGAGGTATAGATGTCATTAAGCTGCGATCGTTCGTGCCGGTCACGAACCGTAAAATTTTCGAGGACGAATTTTCAGCTCGGATTTCCTTAGAAATTGATGATTAGGCATGTTATGACTAAGTATGAACTTCCTGCTTAGTTAAGTTGAAATTGGATGAGCTATAAGGGTCGAAATTTATTTCTGATCGTACACCGCGAAATTTCCGCAGTGTACCGAACCTAGCCCATTTTGGAGCTTTTGACTGGAATAAATTTGCGGTTTCGAAAATTATTCTTTCTGGATTATTTTCCACCGAAACTTTATCTATTTGGACCCCAACTGATAAGTTGTGGAGATATTTTATTATTTTATTATTTTTTTTCCTAAAGCTTATCCCATAAGTTGGGATTAAATATAAAAGGAATTTTTTTTTCCCTTTTCTTCCCCAAATGCCAAAAAGAGAGAGAGAGAGNTTATGAATTATTTGTCAAAACTTTTATCTGATGGAAGTGACAAATGGATTACCTTACTTAGCCGTTGTGCTAATTACACTTCACCGTGTACGTCATTTCAGATGTCATCCAGTGAAGGATCCTGTAGCCCGGCAAACACTCCTGATCATGTTTGCCCGGGACCTACTTTTGTTGGTCAGACTTTGCATGACACGCCGGACAGAGACCCCTATTCTCCACCCGATTCTCAAAGCTCTCCAGACTATACTCCAGCGTCCCCTGACTATACTCCAGCAACCCCAGTCAGCCCAGTCAATCCTTATTCCTTTTTGGACTTAGTAGATGAGTTAAATGCTCAGTATGGGTACTACCCCATAGAGCTTATTCCCGGTTCTGACCCTATCGAGTTCATTGTCCGCTACCCGTGTCCGTGGGACTCCGACCCACGAGATTTTCGTGACGAGTGGTCAATGATGTTAGTCGAGTGTCGCTTCCTCGATCACATCATGTGGTTCGAGGGAGAGTGGCACCTCGTTTGGGGCACGTACACCACACCGGTGTACCGAAGTTTGGATTAGAGGGCCAGAGTTGGGAAGTTTTTGGATGGTTTTCTCTTTTTGTGTATATATATCTTTTGGTAGCCTTAGTTTTGGCTGGCTCTAGTTTGTTAGGGCAGTGGAGGACCCGAAGTTTGTAAATAACAGCCGTCGGGCAAATTCTTATAAATACCTTTTGATATTAATATATATGCCTAGAATATTATATTTTGATGTTTGGGGTGTTGATGTTGAGTGTGTTTCTTTTAGCCTGTGCACTTAGAGTGGAAGTTTTATCAAAGAGGTGATAGGCTTCACTCTAAGTGTGGCGGTAGCACCCAGTTTACTGCTGTAAGATGTAAGCTTCCGCAGCGTTGTATTACGCATATTGTAATAGTTGTCGGAGCAGAAATTGGGGTGTTACACGTAAGACCTTCAGGTTTAGCTCCTTTTGTGGGATCTCCTTCTTGAGATCACTAATCTCGGTTGACAACTTCATGAACCGAGATTCCATGCTGTCGATGCTCTCTCCTGGCTTCATCTTGAAGTCCTCGAACTTCTTCATTGCCACAGTGAGCTTGTTCTCCTTTTCCTGTTCATCACCTTCACCAATCAACATCAAAGTATCTCATACCTCTTTTCTCGTGGTGCACTTTCTGTGTAACACCCCGGCTCGGCTATACCGTACCTCCGGAGTAGTTACCGCCACACCTAGACCGAACCCAGCCGAAACCATGCGGAGTTCGCTCTAGGTGCACAGGCTAAGGGAAAGGAAAACTACTTCACATCATCACCATTACCCAACTTGACTTCATATATATATAAGCAAAAGGGGTAGCTGCACTAGCTACCACTATATACAAGAGTTTTAGTACAACCTACTAGCCAAATAAGTTCATCATGGCTACAAAAGGATACATATACACAAAAGAGTCCTACCCCGAACTTCCCCAACCAACCAAACTACTCTAAGAGGCGGTACACCGGTCCGGTGTACGTACCCCATACTAGATGCCACTCACCTGCGAACCAGGTGATATGGTCCAAAAAGTAGCAAGGAGTGTTCACCATAGACCACTCATCCCAATAATCCGAAGGATTGGGATCCCAAGGATAGGGATAAATGACCACGAACTCTAAGGGGTCACTCCCCTCTAACACCTCGATGGGATAGAACCCAAACCTAGACTGGGCCCTATCCAGAAAAGTCGGCTCACTACTGCGAACCGGAATGCGAGAGGGTGTAGTCGGGTAAGCTGGGGGAGGACTGTACTGCGGAGGAGGAGAAACAGGAGCATGGATCGGGCCCAAGGCAGGAGCATAGACCGGGTCTGGAGCAAGAACCGAATCGGGAGTACAGACTGGAGCAGGAGGATCTGGAGCGAAACCTGGGGCATACGGGTCATCCCCCGTCAACAAGTGCGCGTAGCTGTCATAGTCAAAGAGGGGGAGGTAGAACTCTGAGGAACCACTAGTGTAATACCCAGTATTTTCCTAACATTATTATTTTATCCTAAGGCGTTGACATTCATAAGTTATGATCTTTAGATATTTCAAAAGAATTTTTATAAGTGAGTATAGTTGTTATTAAGCTGCGATCGTACGTCCCGGTCACGAACCGTAAAAATTTTAGGAGCTAGTATTCGGACCCGTTTGTCCTAGGAAATGGATTTTTAGACACCATACTATTATTCTGGAATTTCCTATTTAATTAAATTAGCCCATAGCAGCAAAAATTTATTTTTGATCGTACATCGCGAAATTTCGCGGTGTACCGAACCTAGCCCAATTTTGAGTCTCAGTCTGGAGTAAATTTTTGGTTCCGAAAATTATTGGAATTAAATTATTTTCTACCAAGAATTCATCTGTTTTAATCCCGAACAGTCCAATTGAAGATATTTTTCTTGAGTTACCATAAGATTTTGACACTTGTCACCATTTCTAGCCACATGTTATTATTTAATTAATTCTTGAAGATGATCCAAATAATGTGGCTTATCCTACAAGCTCCCTCATATAATATATAAGCTTTGTCTTTAATTTTTTTCCATTTCCCTTCAAATTGCCGAAATCAAAGAGAGAGAGAGAAAGTGTGATCATCTTCATCTTCTTCACCATTTTTCCTCCATTAAAGCTTGCTTCCATAGCCAAGTTTCTTCACAAGTGTCAAACTATTCGGTAAAACTTCGATTTTATTCGGTGGAAAGCTTTGTTTTTCCTCCTAGAGCATGAATCTAAGCTTAAGTTCTTAATATTTGTTGTTATGGTGTTGATTTTGATCTTAGGGTTTTGAGTAAATTGGGGGAAAAGATCCAAAATTCATCCTACGGTGTTAATATACTCTCAAGGAGGTAAGGAATCCCTTTATTTGGTTGAGGTTATTTGAAACTAGATAATTGATAGCTAGGTTGTGAATTGTGGTTGATTGGTGTACATGAAATCTATGTGTTATGTGAAAATTATGTGTTTAACTTGAGGAACTCTTAGATGGTTCAAGAAATTACTCTTTGAATTTTTGGTAGTTTTTGTGTACATGTTCATAGGTATTTATGTCCATATAGGCTTATACTTGTGAAAATATTGAAAATCCAGATAGATTTCTGGCAGTAACTTCCGAGATTTATTGGGAAAATTTGGTAATGTATTTTGATCCTATTTTCTTCAGATATGTAGTTCAATAAGTGTAGAACCTGCATATAAAATTTCATAATGATCGGAGTAGTATAAGTATGGTTTTCGAATTTTTTTCCAAAACTGGTCCAGAGAGAAAAATTCTGGACAGCACACTGCCAAGGGCAAAAATGGAATTTTCTGTGTTTATTCGCGGATCAAAATGATCAAAACTTTTTATGGACATCAAGTACTATGAGTTGGGGTTCTACCATAAAAATTTCAAGTGAAAAAGAGTTCGGGAATTATTTTTACCGGCTCAATCTTTCGGACTGCGCCAAGCTGAAATTTTCTTATAAGGAGGTGGTATTATGTACATGTAAAGAGTAAATGTATTTTGTGTATTATGCCTATGTTAAGGTTGGGAAATGTATATGTTATATGCATTGAGATGTATGTGTCAAATGTGAGACTTATGTGATAAATGTGGAGTTGAAAGTGTAGAGTAGTTACACTTGAATTACTTTTGTGAAGGGATGTTAGTGGATCATCCAAATGTTTTGAAAAAGAAAAGGAGAATTTTTGAATTGGGTTAAAAGGATAATTAATTTCCGAGTATTGGAATTGACTCAAGTATGTCCAAAATATTTTCAAAGCAAGAAAAGGGAAAAGGTGGAAAAATGTTTTCAAACCTTAGTTCTAGTAAAAGTGGTGAAGGACCTTGTCTTGTAGCCTACGGGATAGAGAGCTTAAAGTGCCTTCCCGTATGGTGGTTATGTTATTGTATGACCAGTTCATACTGTGGGTGAAGTCTATTCGCCGAGTACTATATCACCCGGAAGGAAAAGGGTCTCCTGCGGGGGTGTGCACACTTAAGTATAGTAACTCTATTTTCGGGTAGGAGTCGTTCTTATGAACCTAGTGAGGCTAGCTAGGAATCATTCTAACGCTCCTATAAGTCCAGGGGATCAGTATTAGACCGGGCGATGACCACTGAACCCGAGTTGAACGATCCAAGTGGTCAGTCAAAAGTGGAGAAAGGATACTCTGAGGCCTCACACTCACTTTCTATCTAGGACTAAGAGGAATTTTGAAATATGAATGTAGTTACGCCGTAGCTACGGAAAAGAAAGATGTGACAAGTAATTAAGTACCCAAAGGTTGTGGGTGATCTCACTCTTTGAAGAGTGAAAAGTGATGAAAATTTCATTATGAGGGAAAGGTTTTTCTACTAAGGTGATTACAAGCAAGATGTGTGATTTATGTTTTCTACTACTTACTAGTATGCATAATTGTTTAACAATATATTATTGGGTATGTAAATGATTACCAAATGACCTTGTCAAGAGGGAAAATGATATGAGACGTTATTGAATTTTACTCATAATGTATGCAAGTTGCTATTTATAACTGTTGCAGATAGAATCTTTGCCGATGAGTAAGGTATAGGGTTTCCTATGTAACAATTTTTACAAAACCTTTATTTAGTTTTGAATAACCCATGGATATCCTTACTTAGCCGTCGTGCTAACTACACTTCAATGTGTTTTCTGATAACAGATGTTATATAGGGTGGGTTCCTGTAGCCCGATGAGCTCTGAATAGGATGGAAGTTGAGGTTGGGGTCTACTCTTTGATGTAGACAAGGATTGTTGTTAATGTTGTAAGTTTAGCCTGTGCACTTAGAGTGGAGTTTGTCAAAGAGGTGATAGAATTCACTCTAGGTGTGGCGGTAGCACCCAGTTTTCTGCCTATAAGATGTATGCTTCCGCAATATATTATTATTGATTTGTAATTAATGTAAGAGTTGAAAATTGGGGTGTTGTTGAAAATTGGGGTGTTACAACTAGAGTTCCCCGGGCTACAAGAGCCCACACTAGACTCCATCTAGTAAAGGACACAACGAAGTGTAGTTAGCGCGACGGCTAAGTAAGGAAATCCATTGTCACTCGAAAGTAAACAAAGGTTTCAAAAGCGACAATAATAATAATAAGTAAAAAGATAAACGTTACCCAACGGTCGCAGTCTTCCTGCAATCATTTCAACGATAAAATAGTACCACAATATATAAGTAACTTCGGCACATAACACTTCCATTTCCGAGAATATTCATTTAGTTCAAAAGTGAGAAACACAACGCCCACACTATTGTTCGAGACACCCGACAATTAATCCTCACAACTCCACTCAGCGAATAGACTTCGCTCTGCAGTATGAATCAATCATACAAAATCTCACACTTCACTCAGCGAATAGACTTCGCTCTGCAGTATGAACAATTCATACAGAACCCCTCACCATTCATTATATTCACACGACTCAAAAACCATCACACTTGCTCGAATATATTCCCCAAAATACATATATTAGTTAACGTTATTTCTATTACGAAAATCCAAGTACGAGAGTCACGATAATTCTTAAAACACCATTTTTCTCTAAATTAGTAATTATAATGCACAAAAATAATATTTGAGTCTTCAAAAATTCACCCGATTGCCCGTAGGCCTTCAAAACATCGCAATACTCGGGATTAAAAACATCGGGGAAAAGTTTGGTAAAAAACAAGTCGAAAACGAGTCCGCGTCGCGCGGACTCGCGGCTTGCCGCACCAGCGGACGCACGGCGGACGCAGGCGTCCGGACCGCGTCCAGCCTCTCTGCTAGAAGATTTCAGTTGGCGCAGTCCGAAAGATTGAGCCGGTAAAAATAGTTCCCGAACTCTTTTTCACTTGAAATTTTTATGGTAGAACCCCAACTTATAGTACTTGATATCCATAAAAAGTTTTGGTCATTTTGATCCACGAATAAACACAGAAAATTCCCTTTTTTCCCTTGGCAGTGTGCTGTCCAGAATATTTTTCTCTCTGGACCAGTTTTGGAAAAAAATTCGAAAACCGTACTTATACTACTCCGATCATTATGAAATTTTATATGCGGGTTCTACACTTATAGAACTACATATCTGAGAAAAATGGAGTCAAAATACCTTACCAATTTTTCCCAATAAATCTCGGAAGTTACTGCCAGAGACTAACTTGATTTTTTTTCAATATTTTCACAAGTATAAGCCTATATGGACATAAATACAACCTATACATGCATAAACTAGCTATAAACATGCATACAAAAATTACTAAACATTAAAGTGTAATTTCTTTGAGCCAACTTGTAGATCCACAACTTAACACATATTTTTTTTTCACGTAAAACTTCCTAGTCACGTAATTTACTAGCATTTGTTCACCTTCAAGTGATTGAGCCAACTTAAGGGATTCCTTACCCCGTTGGAAGATCTTAAACCGAAGAAGTTGTTAGTTTCCTTCCTTTGAGTCCAAGGATCCTAAAAATGTCACCATAACAACAATATTTTCATGCACCATTAATTTACACTTAAGTTCTAGGGATGATTTAATCCAAACAAAGTCTAAAGTCTTACCTACACTTAGACACTTGAGTTGGAAAAATGCTTGGGAGCTCTGTGATCACAATGGAAGACTAAACAATTTCTTTCCTCTTCTTCCTTGTGTAATTCGAAAATGTGGGGGAGTAGGAGAGATGAGTGATGTGAGTTTTGGCTTGAGAGTTAAGCAACAAGTGCAATCCTCCCATACCTATGTGACATGCCATTAATGACCCAATCTTAGTTAGGATTTGTTGCCACATGTCAATACCTTATGGAGTCTCTAGGAAGATCACAATTTATTTGGCCAGTTTATGGTTAAATCAGATGAAAGCTCGGAGGGTTATAACTTAATTCGGGAAAATTCTAACGCCAAAATTATCCTAAAAATAATCCCGTCGCTAATCACCAAAATTGGAAATTTTTCGGTATCTCGCGAAATATAGGTACAGGATTCGTAACAATTTACCCCTTACAGTCCATTTAAAATTTTACTTGAACTAACTAGAAGTTTAGGCTTAATCGTATGATACTTAATAATCCAATTTCTAGGAAAAATTCGAAATGAATCTACATCCTTAAAAATGTTACGGTCCGTGACCGGTATGTAGTTCGCAGCTTATTAATAACTTAGTAAGGAAAAAAAAATTCTTTCGATCACCGAGAGACCTTCTCCTAATATCATAGCTTAAAAAAAATATATCTATATTCTCGAACCTTAACTTTGTCGGAAAAACCGAGGGGTTACATTCTGACTCTTGGGAAGATGGTTTCGTCTATAGCTCTGAAGAGGATATCCTTGGCAATGTTGTCAAGGTTGTTTCTCTTCATATCATCACTCGTCCATTCTTCCTTAGGTTTTGGTACGTACTTTGGTGTGTCTTTGGTTTGCTCTGCAGAAGTGTTGACCATTAAGATCTTGACTGGTCCAGTTGATATAACCTCGGCCATCTCATCATGGAGGGCTGATAAGTACGCAAGCATGCGTGTCTTCCAGTCATCGAACCTGCTAAGATCAAAAAGGAGATGTCTCGACAACATGCTGTGCATATTGAAAATTATCTCGTGCTTTGAAAACTTTTTAAAAGATTTTTCAAAGAAGGATCTCTAAGCAATATAAACAAAGGTTATTATCAATCAGAGAGCTTGCTCTGATACCAATTGTTGGTCCCAAGGGGATGGGGTACAAGTCTAGAGGGGGGGTGAATAGACTTGTATAAGATTTTTGCAAATCTTTTTCGACCTCTCGTGTGTATTGGACTTAGGATGTTTAGGTCCGATACCTCACAAGATGAAGACAAAGTTTTATGCGCAGCGGAAAAGTTATCCCCTTTTAATTTGCACGAGTTTGAGTAAGTTCGAGAGGTGTGGTTATATGCAGTGCAGTTCGAGAGATAGTTAGCGAGAGGTAAAAACAGAAAGTAAATGCGAGAGAGATTTTTAAGTGGTTCGGCCAACCCGCCTACGTCCACTCTTCTTCTAGAAACTCCCTAGAAGGATTGCACTAAAACTTCCCTTTTTAGTACAATATCAAGCGCTTGAGCTTTGATCACGAAGCCCGCCTCAAGCCTCAGGTTTTTCACCCCGCTTCTTGTTACTCCACCTCTCGAGCACTTGAGCTTTGATCACCAAGCCCGCCTCAAGCCTCAGGATCTTCACAAGACAGCTCCCAGGTTACTCCGCCTCTTCTTGCCTTCTGCAAAGCAAGGTTGTTCCGGTTGTCACAAGTTGAGTGTAACAATCTCCAATCTGACCAAAAGCTTTCGTTGGATAATCTTCCTTGTAGTGCAGCTTCGGTCACCTTCTAGATGTGTAGTAGTTTAAGCTTTGTAACTCTCTCAAAACACTAAGATGTGTTTTCTCGCTGTTATGAATATCAAGTATGATATTCCAGATTAAGCACTTGCACTTTTGAACGTTTGAACTAGACACCTCTTATGATAGCTTGAATTTTTCGAACCCCATTGAATTTGTGTCTTCACGTCCTTATATATGAGAGTTGAGGAATAATTCCGTTGGAGGGAAAATTATTCCGTTTGAAATCTGTCTCCCATGCCGATCATGGGACTTGCATATTTTTAGCATGTTTCATGGAGTGGTAGTCTTGTAACTTGAACCTTTTGTCTTGTAGTGAATATCCCATATTCCACTATCTTGAGTCCATACTCCACTTACTTCTTTTGGTAAAAGTTACTCTTTTTATATTCCCATTGATCCTCGTTTTAGGGAATAAGACCGACCTCTGATTGGTGCATCTTCTATTTGTTGGTTGTGGAGTTCTGACGTGGCATCCACTTCCAGCTGTTCTATTTTCCCATAATACTCTGTCAGCACCTCCTTAATATTTTATCTCCATGATATTCTATTTCTACAAACTTAGATTACTTTATCTATGCGTGTTAATTGCCGTTCAGTTCATTGGAGAAGTGCTAGTCTTTCGAGACCAAAAATTGATGTCTCGATCTCATGTCTTGAACTGGATTGATGTTTCGAGAGATTCCATCTCTCGAACTCTGCTTATGTCTCGAGACTTAGTTGATGTCTCGCAGACCCTTATTCCTCCAGTGATGTCTCGTGCCTTCTTCTGATCTATCTATAAGCTTACAAGACGAAACTTCTAAGATGTTCAAACAAGTTCACCTTAAGCTTAAATATTTTCCGAGTTGAGCTCAATTACCCGGTTGTATTTTCACTCTTAGTTTACTTGTCGAACTTACATGTCTTTCCTATCTATCGAGACTTAGGGGATTGAACATTACATTTGGTATCATCAAAACCTATTACAGTATGTTCCTAACAATAGTCCACGATATAAATTGCCACCATCTAACGTCTTTTATTTGGGCCTAAGCAATAACAATGTCACTTAAATATTTAAAACCCAATCAAATTAAATGCTCAAAGTATATCACAGTTGTGTTGCCCTCCTATAACACAAAACAAACCATCTCAAGTATTTTTTTAATTTATTTTATTTTTTTTCCCTAAGCAGTCTCCTTAGACAGAGGTGTCAAAGTGGGTTGAAACTCGTGAGTTAGCCCTAAATAGTCGCACAGTAAGACGATTAGTGCCTAAATATTTTTTATCCGCAAAAATGCAAGTCTTGCAAGCTTGACTTACACGGGTTGACAGGTTACACAGGTTGGCCCGTACGGACTGCAGGTCAACCCGTAGGTTTCTTTATATATATATATAACATTAAACAATAAAAAATTAAAAAATTTTAATTTCTAAACAAAAAAGAATATAATATTATATATGTTAAATTATTAAAATATACAACAATATTATATTAATTTATTTTTAAAAAAAGTTTGAAGTTGGCTTGCAAACTAAACCCGCATGATGTAGGCTAGGGCTTAAGAATTCTAGCCCACAAATTTTATAGATCGGTCTGTAAACATACGAAATTTATAGCTTACGGTGGGACGGGTCTAATGGGATGGACCAACCAACATTGGCACCTCTACAATCATTATTGTGTGGACCATGGTCCACCCGACTGTGTGTAGGGATGACAATTCCAATCCGCCCCCGCGGATATCCACCCGAATTCACCCCGTATGGATCGAGTGTTTTTTTTTGAGTGATAGTGGGTTGTGAGTCGGGTTGGATTCGAGTTTTATGTACAAAACTCGCATAGCACCCCACCCGACCCACCATGTGTGTATACATAAATATAATAGTAAAATAAGTAGTACTAGTATATAGTTAATTATAAATGACTCAATAACTTGATAACTTTTTACTATTTTTATATCTAAACTACTAAATTTATTTTTAAAATTAATAATTTAGTTATTATATTATAATATTTCTATTATTTTATGTTTTAGTATATCTAATGAATTTGTTGTTTAATTATGTGTAAGTACTTTTGATATAATTTTTTGAAAAAATTAATAAGTTGATAAGTGATGGGTACCTGTAGTGAGCACCCGCACCCGGTGGGGGTGGGGATGAGTTATGAAAAAGTACACCCGATGCGGGTTGGGGGGTGGGTGGGTGGAGAAAATGTAAGGTGGGTCGGGTGATGGATGTAGTCCTCCCCGACCCATTGCCATCCCTAACTGTGTGGATTATACTGTTAAATAATGTACATTCAATATAAAAATAATGTACTTTTAGTATAAAAATAATGTACATTGTATTCATAGGATGTACATTATTTGTGTATTGTATGTACATTATATTGTATAATGTACATTCAGTACACAAATAATGTACATTTAGTATATTAAAAATGTACTTTTTGTTATGGTCCACACAGAACTATGTGGACCATGGTTCACACAATAATTTGACGGCACCTCTGCCCTTAGATGTAATGAAAACAGATTGACAACAATCGTTATATCGTGGACCAGGGTCCACAATGCACTGTAGACCCCTGGTCCGAAACGACGTCGTTTCGAATGTTAGTGGACCATGGACGCGAATGACTTCAGGGAATGATTTCAGGGAAAACACAGAATACTTATCTAGAATACACATAATGACTTGAGGAAATACACAGAATATTGACACAACTACACAAAAATCATTCTCCTAACATTCGAATACGCAAAACACGTCACAACCTATATTTAAGTATCCCTAACATGAATACACAGAATCGTAGTGTACAATACACAAAATGCCTTCAAAGAATACATAGAAAATGAAAGCACCAAATACACAAACACATCACCATGTGTTTAGGTACTACTAACATGAATACACATAATTATTGTCTAAAATACACAGAATGACTCGAGGGAATACACAAAATATTGACACAACTACGCAGAAATCATCCTCCTAACATTCAAATACACAAAACATGTCAGAACCTATGTTTAAATACCTCTAACATGAATATACGAAATCGTAGTCTACAATACATAGAATGCCTTCAAAGAATACATAGAATATTAACACAAATACATAGACCGACTGAAACGGAAAACGTGATTTCCAAAAAAAAAAACCATTAATTAAAATGACCAAAACGACGTTGTTTTGATACGGGATGCACAATGCATTATGCACCTTGGTCCACGATATAAATTACCGATCCACAGTGCATGTCCAACAATCACTTCATTGGGCTAATAAACGTATTAATTAACTAATTATTCAACCCAATAATTAAATTACCTGGCCGATTAAGTTAAAATTAATCACTTTTAATTAAATAATTAGACTAATTCAACAAATTATTGAATAGTTTTAAATTTTTAATTATATCAATTAATTCAAATATTAATCTAATTAACTCACTAGTCAACCTCCCAACAAAATTTACTAAGTATATCAAACTAGTTATCATTATTAATTTTCAGTTAGGGTCCGTTTGGAAAGTAGGAAAATGACTTCTGAAAAATGAATCATTTTTCAGAAAATATTTTCCATTTCGGTATTTGACTATACAATAGAAAACTATATTTATGTGTTTGGTTCATTTTCCAGAAAATAAGCAGAATGGTATACTTCAACATTTTATTTGTTATATACCAAAAAAAAAAAATCATATCATCTATCTACCAATCTTACACTTTTTCTCATTCAACTCTTAAATATTACATTTTGATTTAAAAGTATTACATTTTTTTTCAAAGTGTTACACGTTTTCTTATAAGGAGTAACAATTAATTTATTACTCCATAATGATTAGTATGTTAGATTTCTCAACATTAATATTACGTTTCTATATAGACTCGACTATTTTTACGAATAAAAATCTGGGAGACTACCTTTCATGAGAGTTACTTTAAATAGATGGAAAAATGGTTAAATAGGCCCCTAAATTTTACACAAAAAGTCAATTAGGCGCCTAAATTTTTAAAAAGTATAATTAAACCCTCAAACATATTAAATTGAGACAATAAAGTCCAAAACGAGAGGGTGCAAACTGACTTACGAACTTTGACCCACTTTGACAATACTAACTTGATAGACTCGGTCAATATTGACCTTGAGCCCTTGAGGTGACTGGATTCCTTGCTGAGTAGAGAGTGCGTGTGTTTACACGTGACAACGTGGTTACTTGTCTGCTCCCCCCTGGCACCCACTTCCCACCGGCCACCTCTTGCGTGTGTATATATATAAACGACACCGGATTGATCTCGCAGTTGCATTTCTACCTTGACCTACTTTCACCACCTGTTACGCCATTTTCTTTGAAAACAAGGTCAATTACTGCTCCCTTCTCCTTTCTCTATTACTTGTTGTTTCCTTAGTTATACTGTTTAACATGATTCAAGTTCTTAAATTCTTGTTTTGAATTGTAATATGCTCAAAAACTATATATATGACATGTTGTAGTGTTCCATTTCCATCTTTATATATAGCTCTTCTTGGTCAATTGATGTTGTATTTGTATCTGCACAAGATTGAAGCTTGGGTTTATATAGAGGAACCTTTTTGTTTAATCCCTGGTGTGTTTTGATTTGTTTATAGTAATCAGTCAAACATGAGCCAATCCGATGAAGTTGCTGCATTTCCACAAAAGCGGACTCCTCGTCTGAATGAGAGGATCCTCTCTTCTATGTCCAGAAGATCTGTTGCTGCTCATCCTTGGCACGATCTTGAGATAGGTGATGACTCTTCTCCAGGACTGTTTTATTCTGCTTAATAGATGCTTAAATTTGATGTTTGCTGGGCGGAGGCCGGTAAAGGCTTTACCTAGTCCACTAGGAGGATTGTTGGGCGCCTGGCGGAGGCAGGTAAAGGGCTAAGTCCAGTATCCTGCCCTCTCAAAAAAGTGATGGCAGTTTATAAGGAAATAAAGTTGCGTCTTTGTTACAAATTATACCATTTGATCTTAATAAGTGGTATTAGAGTAAGGTAAAAACGGTGTAGTTAAAACTGGCACGTGCTAAGAGAAGAAAGGAGATTGTTGGGTGGAGCCCAGGAAAGGGCCAAGTCCCACACCCTGCCTTTGATGGCGGTTTATGAGGATCCTAACAATGTTTCCATTAATTATTTTTGTTTTGTTTGTAGGAGCTGAAGCACCAAAAACTTTCAATGTTGTAAGTAGTCTTTCTGCTATTATGTGGACTGGATTTCCGCCTATTTGCTTGATTGATGATTAGCAGATTTCTTCCATTTCTAAGCTTAAGATCATGAAGATGATCTTATGACTAGATTATACCTTCTGCTGCATTGATTTGTGACTTTGTGCTGCATTTTTTACAGGTTATTGAGATTACAAAAGGGAGCAAAGTCAAATATGAACTTGACAAGAAAACTGGTCTGATTAAGGTATGATAGCGCATTATCTGATATCTGCAGCTCGGTTGAATATACACATGTTTTATGCATATGACAACAACAATGTAACTTCATTAAGACAGATATTGTGAAAAATCAAAGTGTTTGGATGAGTCACTGCTCCTCTCATACTAAAATTTTTCGACGGATTACCTGCAGGTTGATCGTATCTTGTATTCATCAGTGGTTTATCCTCACAATTATGGATTCATTCCTAGAACACTATGTGAAGATAATGATCCAATGGATGTGTTAGTCCTTATGCAGGTTATTGAAGTTTCAACTTTGCTTTAATGAATGTTGAATGTTGCACTTTTGAGTTAGATTAATGAATGTGGATAGGCTAAACAGATTGACATTTTATACAGGAGCCTGTTCTTCCTGGTTGTTATCTCCGAGCTAGGGCCATAGGGCTGATGCCAATGATTGATCAGGTTCTTTTCATCCCTATGCATTAAACCTTTCAATCATGGGATCCCTGTAATTTGTAATGCTCAATATTAACGATGCGAACTTTGATAATTGTTATAGGGTGAGAAGGATGATAAAATTATAGCAGTCTGTGCAGACGACCCTGAATATCGCCATTACACTGATATCAGCCAGCTACCCCCTCACCGTTTAGCTGAAATCCGCCGTTTCTTTGAAGATTGTATGCTCTTCTCTATAATCTACAGCAATCTGTATTGAACCATGTACTTGTAGAATAACAACATTTTCTTGAATCTGTGTTTTCTTCAGACAAGAAGAACGAGAACAAGGAGGTCGCAGTTAACGAGTTTCTGCCCTCGGATACTGCTTTCGAGGCTATTCAGTACTCCATGTAAGATTTACATATCATCATTATTTGAGGAAATCCATATCAATGTGGGTGTGAGATGATTCAATTCATCTGCAGTGGATTTTGAGTATTGTGGCATTCTTTGCAGGGACCTCTACGCGGAGTATATTATGTACAATTTGAGGAAATAGGTTGATGCCTGAAGGTGCAACAGAGCTATTGTTCTGTTTTTGTTTCAACATCTTACATTATCAGAGCCCATCAACATTTCTACTCTCGACTGTTGTTTTATTTGTGATTTTATTTTGCTTGGGATGTTGACATGTTTTGTTTTCGACAACATTATATACATTTTACAAATTAAGATACTTAACATTGCTATGACAATCGACAACATTATACATTTTGCAAATTCAGATACTTAACATTGCTATGACAAATATGGTGATATAGTAATGTGGTAATATATACTCTCTCTGTCTCATTTTACTTGTCTTACTTTTCTTTTTAGTTTGTCCCAAAATGTTGTCCTCTCTCTAAAATTGAACATCACCATCATTCTACTTTTTCCAATTTACCCTTATGACTTTTGCATTTTTTATTGCTTTTATTTCTAAAAGTGAAAAAGTGGAGGGTATAATTGGAAAGAACATTACATTTACTTTAATTTCTTAAAAAGCCTACAAAAAGTAAATGAGACATCCATTTAGGAACGGAGGGAATAGTAAACATAGTAAGAGTGATAGTTACATTTTTCTGTTGAGTGGGGCCAGTCAATGTCTCTTATCGTTCATGTCTAGAAGGCTAGTGGTCAATGCCTCTTATCGTCCATGCTTAGAACGCTACTGGATGAGGTCAGAGCTGGTCCAAAGGTTTTATAGGTCCCTGGGTGAAATTAAAAAGAGGGCCCCTATATGAAGAATTTGTTTCTGGATGATTAATTTGTTTACTTTTTTTTTTTTTTTTTTTTTTTTTTTTTTTTTTTTTTTTTTTTTTTTTTTAAATTCCGGATGAATGTTTTTTTAGGCAACATTGTATAAAAAAAAAAAAAAGGTCAAATAGGCCTCTAAACTTTACACCAAAAGTCAATTAGGCACCTAAACTTTGAAAATGGTCATTTAAACCTTTTTACATGTCAAATTGAGGCAATGAAGCCCAATAACCGGTAAATGACCTGTAATAGCAAGTCATTTAAGTTCCGGCGACAGGCGACGGCCTATTTCGCCCTTTTCCCTAAAAAAATTATCATAAAATCGATCTTAACAAAAAAAAAAAAAAAAGAACAAAAGAAATTGACACTTATATGAATCAATCAAACCGAATCAATTGAATTGTTCGATGCAATTTTCATTTATATAGTAATACAGTTGAAATTACTAGTAGAATATTTGCACTATAATAATGTCACAAATATAGTAATTTAATGAACTATTAATTAGTACTTTGTCCTAATGAATTATCAACTAGTACCATATTTGCACTATAGTAATGTCACAAATGTTGTAATTTAGTGAACTATTAATTAGTACTTTGTCCTAATGAATTATTACCCCACTACCCACACATATTGGCAAATTATTGTGTGGACCATAAATGTAATATACATTTTTAATATACTAAAAATACATTATTTGATAATATATAAAAAATCATGTATTTTTAAATAATATATTCTTAGTATACAAATAATGTACTTGTATATTAAAAATATAATTTTTATTTATGGTTCACACAAATGTATGAACTATGGTTCATGGAATAATTATTGACACATTAATATCAATTGTTATAGTATGGACTATGGTTCATATTGCATTACGAACCCTGATACAAAAATTTTGTACTTTCAGTTAACACATTCTGTACATACAGTTAACAATTTTTGTACATGTAAACAAATAACTTGATAATTGCTGACACATAATATGATAGTTACTGGTAAAAAACTGTCAACTATAAAAACAAAATGTGTCAACTATAAATACATAATTTAAAAGTTACTTTTGAGCTAAAGTCTACTATGCAAGGTAACAATCATTATTGTATGGACCATGGTCCACACAGCTGTGTGGACCAAAAATAAAAAGTTTATTATTTTTATATTGAAGGTACATTATTTTTGTATTGTAAGTACATTATTTTAGGGTACATATTTTTGTATTGAAGGTACATTATTTGATATATACTATCAAATAATGTACCTACAGTACAAAAATAATGTATTTTTTATTTTTGGTCCAATGGTCCATGCAATAATTTGCCGCAAGGTAATTCATGGTCTGTATAATTTGCCCACTAATATGGGCTATAAGGTGCTATAAATCAGTGGCGAAGACAGCATCTGTCCATGTGATTTTGGGCCTTTCGACATTATATATGACTATATGTACTTTGCTTCTCCTGCAAATTATGCTGTGGACCCAGGTCCACCTTGCAAGGTAGACTTGGGTCCAAAACTACGTCGTTTTTGTCTTTTTTTTTTAATTTTTAAATTAGTATGCATGCATGCATGTTTCTTTGCCCGTTCCTCTCTAACCCTTTATTATAACTATATTAATGTTTAATAATCTCCTAACCGTATCCCACAAATTTAAATAAACATGAAATTTTATACTCCGTGTTATGGAACATAAACAACCTCTGTGAAATCGGGCTTAGTGATCAAAACATCTATTTAGCTTATTCAGTGTAATCGTGTGGATATACCATCCAATTGATAGTGAATCTTCTTGGACGATAGGAGAAGAGTGTAGTAGAATGATTACATCACCTTCAAACCACTATAAAATCTCTAGTATATTTTACATTTAAGGCATTTTACTTTACTACCTTTGTCATATCGTCTTATCCTCACTCAAGTTTCAACTTATCTTGAAAACATTTATTTCCACTATGCAACTTTGTTTTTATAGGGAAGGGTTCAACTGCGGGGAAGGATTCCTGTGTGGTTGTGCGGTGATATATATATATATATATATATATAAATTTAAACTGATGCACCTTAAGCTTCTAATCTAATCACCTTAAGCTGGATTAACATAAAAATGGCTTTGTAGAGAAAATCTTATAAAGAATATTATTTGTGTTTTGGAACTGAAAAAAAAAAAAACAAAAACAAAAAAAAACGCACCTTAAGAAGGGAAACAACACACATTAAGAAGGAAAGTCATGCACCTAAAGCCTTAGGCCGACGCACCTTAAGTTTCAACAACTAACACACCTTACGCATTCAAACCATGCAACTTAAGAATGAAAATCATACTTCTTAAGAAGGAAAACCACACACCTAAAGCTTTAGACCGACGCACGTAAATTTCAACAACTAACGCACCTTAAGCTCAAAACCACGCACCTTAATCACAAAAATCGCGCACCTTAAGAAGGAAAATCACGCACCTTAAGAAAAACCACAGACCTAAATTAAAGCTTTAGACCGGCGCACTTAAGTTTCAACAACTAATGCACCTTAAGCTCAAAACCACACACCATAAGCTCAAAACCATGCACCATAAGCTCAAAACCATGCACCTTAAGCACAAAAATCACACACCTTAAAAAGAAAAATCACACACCTTAAGAAGAAAAATCATGCACCTTAAGTTTGACCCATATAGAAAATGACCAAATTAAATTGCCACCACGTTTTCTTTAAAACATTATTAATCTTGAACGTTGATTTTGGCAAGATCAATGGCTCTCCTCTCACCTCACAATCGCACCTGAGCAGCCCAACCGCATTTGAATAGTATTATGTTTTTATAAAGAAAATTTTCTTACATTATTTAGTTAAGTAGTCAACATAACTTTAAATGAAATGTTTAAAATTTAACTTAGTTTAAATACTTTTACTTTTTTGCCAACTTACCATCATTTGAAAAATCTTAAAAAGTCTATTCAGCCCCTCCCCATACCCTCTCTAGACTTTCCCTCTCTTTTAATCGGGACAATCAAGTGGTATCAAAACAATTATCTAATTTGATTCAACTTCTCTTGACAGTTACATAGATCTTACATTTGAAGAACATTATTCTAAATCTTTTTAAAATCAATTTTGAAAATGAAGAGAGATATGACTATTGCACAAAACTTGTTATTTTTATTAGATAAATTTGATGATTTACGTATATTGATACATCTAATTCTTGACCTATTTTTAGTCCTCATTTTAACCAATTTTGCTAACATAGTGCTTTAACTTGAGTAGAATCTATGACTTGTTTGTGTGATTTGATGTTCTTAGATAAAATGGGTCACAGCGAGTCATTAGGAGGCTTTTTGGAGCATAATGGAACAAGTTTGGAAGCCAAGATGTCACTCAAGGAGGATCGGAGTAGCGGGACGCGAAGCGGGAGAGAAAAGCTGGAAAATGACCTCACATGGCCTCACACACAGCCGTGTGCAAGGCCGTTTGCCCCCGTCGCCAAATCTACTCAGCAGCGACACCACAAAGCCGTGTACATGGCCATGTGGGAGGCCGTTTCCTCTGGTTTCTGTAACACCCCGACTCGGTTTACCGTACAGCCAGAGTAGTTACCGCCACACCTAGAGTGAATTCTATCACCTCTTTGACAAACTCCACTCTAAGTGCACAGGCTAAATGGAAACGCTTCACAACAACTATCACCCAACATAGTCATATATATATATATATATATATATTTGATCTAAAAAGGCTTAGCTAACCAGTCATATACATATCTACCTATATATACAAGGATGTGTCCGGTGGGCCAAAAGACAAGTTCGGATTGATCACAATCCTACTAACCCAGCTCATACACCGCTAAGGTTACAAAAATATTTACACAAAAGATAAAGTTCCCAAAGGTTTTTCCGAGGTATACCACCTACTCGATCTGTTGGTATACCGAGCCCGTAACCATTCCCCACACTAGATGCCACTCCCCTTCAAACCAAGTGATATGGTCTAGGAAGCGAGATGTGATGTTCATCATAGACCATTCATCCCAAAATTCTGGAGGACTCGAGTCACAAGGGTGAGGGTAATGAACAACAAACTCTAGAGGATTACTTTCCTCCAAGCTTTCTATGGGGTAAAAACCAAAATTGGCTTGGACATCAGGACCATCGAAAATGGAAAAACTATCTTCTGCAGGTGAGCTATCTGGAGCCACAGGAGCATAGCCAGGTGCGTAAGGGTCGGCTCCCGTCATCCACGGTATATACATCTCGTAGCCCATCCTTGGGCATGTGTACTCCGACGAATCCTGGGGGTTCGTCGGGCTACACGAGCCTATGCTAGATGGCATCTGTTATGAAACACAATGAAGTGTAGTTAGCACGATGGCTAAGTAAGAAAATCCATGGTCACTCAAAATTCAACAACGGTTTTTCAAAACAAGTATGTAAGAGTTTTGTAACTTTACCCATTTGTTGAGATTTCGCATGTAAATAAGTTAACAACGAAGACTTGCACAAAAAGAGATTGGTGAACCAATATCAACCTCTCATTTTGGATACAATCATTTCTTCTTAGTGTCGATACATAATAACTCTTTCTTACTTTTAAATCTTCCTTAGTTTCATATTAGCAAGCGTGAGGCCTTTGGAGTATTCTCTTAACTCCCTCTTTGACCACTTGGATCATCGAACTCGGGTTCAGTGGTCGTCCCCCGGTCTAACACTGATCCCCTAGACGTAAGGTTCGTTAAAATGACTCCTAGCTGGCCTAGCCAGGTCCGTTAAAACGACACCTACCCGGACTTTTGGAGTAACTATACCTTAAGTGTGCACACCCCCATAGGAATACCTCATCCTATGAGTTATACAGTACTCGGCGAATAGACTTCGCCCCTTTTAGTATGAATTGATCATACGATGTAAACAACCACTGGGAAATGGCATTTAAGCCCCGCTTCATCCCGTAGGCTAATCAAGGTCCTCCTCAACTTACTTAGAAACTAAGGTTTTGGAAAACATTTTCCTTTCTTTAGTTTTTCTTTCTTAAATCATTCCTTTTGGGCATATTTCACATTTGAGTCCAATACTTGAAATTGGCTATCTCGTTAGCCCATGATGGTGATTTTGTTTAAAATGGATTTTCAAAATACTTCCAGTGCCCGCATGCTTTCCAAATACCATTTTCTCATCTTTCAAGTAAGGTACCCACTTACTAATAGTGACATTTTCCTCAAAAATAAGGTTTTTGACAACCTATTTACCAAAATAGCATACATTCTACGACGTAAGTTTCATAAACATTTTTATTTGCCCATAGGCTTTTCAAGCATAGTTCCCAAAACCATTTGCACATCTCACCACTTCATCATATACAATACTAGTAACACAAAACAAACTTTATACACATGTATGTATCATCTATACATATTACTCATAGGTAGCATGTATATACAACATAACCTCTTCCTTATACATACATACACATATATGTATATGCATATGCATATTCATCCTTTATGGCACTTATACATATATATATATATACCTCACGTGTGTATGTATATTTATATAAAGATTTTCTTTTTGTTTACAATATTTTACACACATATATGAATCACTTGAACCGAGAATATATATATATATATATATAGAGTTTTTTCCCAAAATGGTCCCTCGACTATTGCTCATTCTCAATTTTGCATTTTGACTTTCAATTGCACCTAATGTGGTCACTCGACTTTCAAAAACTCACCCAATTTGGTCCTTCGTTACATATTCCGTCAAATCAGTGTTAAAATGGAGAGCATTTTCGTCCATTTACCTATTGTTAGCCTAATAAACATTGAGAAATAGTTGATGGACCATTTTGAGAATAGTCAAGGGACCATTTTGAGAATAGTAAAGGGACCATTTCGGGAAAAACTATTTTATTTATTTCATTTTTGTTTATTTTCATTTTTTAGACTCTATAAAATTTGAATTTCTATACATTTTTTTCTTACAAATATAAATAGTTAAAATCTTGCAATCCATCCTAAAAATTTTTAACTTTTTTACAAACTATTCCTATGCAGATTTACAATAACTTTCGTAAATTTTATAAATACTCATTTTTTAAGCACCGATTAAAATAATTCTTAGTCACATCCGTAGTACTAAATATATTACTTTGGATTTTTTTATAAATAAGATATAATATTATTAAACTCAAATAATTAAAAATAATGTGCCCACAGCACAAAAGATTTTATGATTGACTTAAAAAATTAACTATAAATTTTATTGTTGAATACAAATTGACAATTATTAAACATTATTTATAATAATTATTGTGTCTCGTGTAATATACTAAAATTATTAGGTAGGATTTTTATAATTAAGGTATAATTTAATTAAATCAAAATTATTAAAAATAATATGTCCACATTACAAAATAAATTATACTTGCCTTAATAATTAATAAAAAAAATAAGAAGAGGAAAACATATAAAAGATGTCATAAAATATCTTAAATAATGTAAATTAATATAAAATTTAATAATTACTTCGAAATCAAATACATAAAATATTGCAGGAAACATTGATGAGATTTTACTTTTCGGCTCACCTGAGAAGTTTACTAGAAAAATTTACCTTTCGGTCTAATATTTTCCCTACATTTTACACTCTTTGGGTGTCTACGCTTGAAAAAAAAATATTATTTTTAATGGTAAAAGTAATATTTAATGTGATACATAGTGATTGATTGTCTATGAACATAGAAAAAAAATGTATATGAGTATTTATGAAATTTACAGAACTTATTGTAAAACTTCATAGGAATGGTTTGTATATTTAGAGTGGAAAAGTCTGTAAAGAAAGTTAAAAATTTTGAGGTTGGATTGCGCGATTTTAACTATTTATATTTGTAAGAAAAAAATGTATCAAAATTCTAATTGTATAGAGTCTAAACAATGAAAATAAACAAAAATGAAATAAATAAAATAGTTTTTCCCAAAATGGTCCCTTGACTATTCTCAAAATGGTCCCTCAACTATTTCTCAATGTTTATTAGGCTAACAATAGGTAAATGGACGAAAATACCCTCCATTTTAACACTGATTTGACGGAATATGTAACGGAGGACCAAATTGGGTTAGTTTTTGAAACTCGAGGGACCACATTAGGTGCAATTGAAAGTCGAAATGCAAAATTGAGAATGAGCAATAGTCGAGGGACCATTTTGGGAAAAAACTCTATATATATATATATATACATCTATAACATATACTACCCACCTAGTTATATACTTATATATTCTACTAACACTTACATATATCCATATATTCTAACACCAAGCTCATAAATTCCTATTTCAAATATCAATCATTAAATCTTAAGTGACAAAACCAACTTAAGGGATTTCTTACCTCTTGGGTGAAGCACGTTTTGCAAGAATAGCTTTGAACCTTTATTCAATTCTTTCACCAAAATCCCTAGGCAAAACATACCACCGTAACAATAATTTTTAAGAGGTTTTAACCTATAGTTAGGTTCTAGGGAAGAAAACAAAGCTTTTGACCGAATAAAAATGGAATTTTACCGAATAGTGGTAGACTTGATGAAGAAACTTAGCTATGAAGGCTCTTGAGCTTAAAGATGAAGATGAAGTTTCTCTCTCTCCTTTTTCCCTTCAATTTTCGGCCAAGGGGTGTGGATTGAAGACCAAGCTCTATTTAAATCAACTCTAAATTAATTTAATACTAATATGTGGCTAGAAAGAGTGACATGTGTCAACTTCTTGTGGTAACTCAAGGAAAATATCTTTGGCTAGAATGTTAAGGGTTAAAACAGATATAGTTACGGTAGGAAATAATTTAGGTAGGGATAAATTCGAAACCAAAATTATCCCGAATTCAATTCTAACCTTAAATTCTAAAATCGGGCGATGTTCGCTACATCGCGAAATATAGCGATACTAAGTTCAAAATAAATTTTCACTCTTACGGACTAATTTAATTAAATAGGAAATTCAAGGTTAATAGTATAGTGCCTAATAACCCACTTCCTAGGACAATCGGGACAGAACACATTTTCCTAAAAATTTTACGGTTCGTGACCGGTACGTACGATCGCAGCTTATTAACGACTATTCTAACTAGTAAAGATTATTTTGAAATATCTGTAGATCACAACTCATGTATGTCAATGCCTTAGAATAAAATAAATTTAAACCCCCCCTTTTTTTTTTTTTTTTTTTTTTTTCGAACTCTAGACTTGTTGGAAAGAGTGAAGGGTTACAGTTTCTGCACAGTATTTAAGCTAATTTTTTGTGTTTTGTGCCTAAGTTCGAACCCTAGCTAGCTTAGAATTATTTTTCCTCATTTCCATAGCATTTATTAGCCTAGATTAGCTTAGATCTATACTTGGATACACTTGGGAGCATTTATTTCAAGGATTTGGAGTAGATTACAACAACTCTTCTTCACCATTTAATAGTAAAACTCTCATTTCCTCTTCTTCATCTCTTATTTACTCTTATTGCACTTTTATGATTTCTTTGCTTGATATTGCTATGTTTACCTTGCTAATGAGTGAGTAGTCCTTTATTTGGGTCAGATTAGGTGTTTATTGCTTCTATTGATGCTATTTATGTGATTATTGTATAAAGGGGATGAACACCCATTTAGGGTTCTTGAGTTTGAGTTGGGTTATAATTCTATCTTTCAATGATTATTGCGCAGTGATTGTTGTTTGTCTTTGGAAAGTCTTTCATCACAATGGGAATTGGATGGAAGACTTGAGCCTTACCAATCTCAACCCCAATTTCCCTTCTATAGAAAAAGTGGTAGATTGGGACTTACAAAGCTTTTGTTTCTTAAAGAATTTGGGTTGATACACCATGGAAATGGGGCAACCCTTGTTCTAATCCTTGTGGAAACTTGGATTCCTTAGTGCTTGCCTCAAGAACCTACGGTTAATGTTCTTTCCAAATCTAAGTGTCAAATGCATCAAAAGAGTAATACACCTAATTTAACCCATCTTTCCCATTTGAATTATTTCCTAGCTTTTAATCTTTTTTTTTTCCCTTTAATCCAAAATACCAAAAATACTTTAGTTTTTAACACCAAACCAATATGATTTACTTGGATCCTTATGGATTCCAAGACCTTAGTGCCTAGAGTTTAGGTAACAACTTTCTACGTGCCATAAACGCCAATCCTCAGTGGAACAACAATATCACACCCATTTTCATATCACCACTAAACCTACATCACTTTTTGGCGCCGTTGCCGGAGATTGGTAATTTGGTTGTATTGAGTTTTTACCTTTATTTTCTAGCATTAAGGTTAGTAAATCATTAGGAGATCAAGTTTTTTATTTTTATTTTTGTTTTACTTTTCTTTTAGTTTTATTTGAACTAACCTATAACCAAAGTGCTTCCAAGTTTGTGTTGTTAGTATTTGTTGCTAGGTGTCCTCTTGGTTTATGCAAACAAGGTCAAAGGGGAGTGTGAACTTACTTCCCCTTAACCAAGAGCTTTTGAAGGACATAAGGAGGGACAAAAGGATTTTGCTTGGGTGGCTCAAAGAATTTGAAAACTTTGAGATTGAAATGGAGACCGGTGACACGAGCAACCCGGGGCAAATTTCCTCGAATGGAACAAGCACACAACGAGGCAAGGGGAACATCATGAGGAAAATCAAGGAGGGCAACCAAATGTGCATCAAGTACTAGTACCTCCCATTGAAATATTGGTACAACCATGCATGGCGAATCCAAATGTGAACCCTTACTTTGGAGGTGGAATGAGGATGCCACAAGTGCAATTTCCCTTCTTTCAAGGCGGCATTTCCCAAGGTTATGGACAACAACAACAACCTCAACCACAACAACAAGGGCAAGGGATTGGGATGCAACACCTTCTAAATCAAATGAATCCCAATCTCCTTCATCAATTTGCACAAAACTTTCCACTATGGATCCCACCTATGTTTCAATAAGGAGGGCAACCACCAATGGTGGCCCATCTAGCCCTGGAATTTGAAGAAGAAGATTGCATTGTTTACCCGGGGGTGGATGCAAACAATTTTGAGCTAAAGACATCTCTCATTCAAATGGTCCAAGCCAACCAATTCGGAGGTGGAAGAGTGAAGGACCCGAAAGCTCATGTGGTGCACTTTGACCGGATTTGCCAAACAATAAAAATGAATGGGATTCCAAGTGATGCTATCAAGTTAAGGTTGTTCCCGTTTTCACTCTGAGATCAAGCTTTAAGTTGGCTCAACTCCTTTCCGGCCAACCATTTTCTCACATGGGAGCAATTATACAAGGCGTGTATGCAAGAGTATTGCCCCCCCCCCCCCATCAAAGGTCGCGAAATTGAAAAAGCTCATTCAAAACTTCCAACAATTTGGGAATGAAAATCTCTATGAAGCTTGGAAGAGATTCAAGGAGTTGAGGAGGCAATGTCCCAAAAATTTGCTCACCCCGGGGGACTTTATTTCTTCATTCTATGAGGGGCTATTGGATAGCTCAAATACCATACTTGATACATCATCTTTCGGGGGAATCTTCATCGACATTAGTCCGGAGTATGGAGAACAGTTGATAGAGAAAATCACTTCCAACACTGCTTATTGGTACAATGAAAGGAATGAGCCACCGAAAAAAGGAGAAAATCACCGGGATGTTTGAGGTTGATGATAAGATGGCAGTACAAGCATAATTAGATTCTATACAACACATGTTGAAAAAATGATGCAAGGGCCGAAATAGAGTGTGCAAGCAGTAACTCAACCGCTACCCCAAGCTCCTTACACACCCACTCCCTACTCTTATCCTTCTTCTCCTTGTCATTTATCCGGACCTCAGAATACGGCTATGATAGCCTGTTGTGCTATATGCAGAGGAAATCATGCCTCCCAGTCTTGTTATTTGTTGGATGCTAATGGCCAAGGCTCATAAACAATTATGGAACAAATTGATATGGTTGGGTATTCTAGACCCCAAGGACAAGGACAGGCCAAGGCTATCAAGACTTCGGGCAACAAGGGAGGAATCAATATGGTTCTCAATGGAACAATCATGGAAGAAATGCACCCCCGGGCTTTGAAGGAAATCAAGGAAATAGGGATGTAAACCAAGGGAACCAATGGAAAGGTAATCACAATCAAAAGCAATGGAACCAACAAGGAACCTCTCAACCCCGTCAAGACCCGGACATGAAGTCATTTATGAGTATGATGATAAATCAAATGAGCAAGCTTCAAGCAGAGATGGAAAACCTTAAGGCCCAAAGTCAAGGGGGAGGAAATCAAGTTCCTCCTCAAGCACCATCTTCTAGTGGCAAACTTCCGACTACCACCGAAAATCCAAGACATCAAGTGAATGCCATCACCACTAGAAGTGGGAAAGCCTTGAAAGATCCACCTTACCCATCCAATGATCAAGTAATTGAGAATGAAGTTGAGAAAGATAAAGGTGACCAAGAGAAAGAAAAAGTTGAAATTAAAAACATTCTTGAAAGTGACAATGAGGAGGAGCCTCTTATCTGAAAAGACAAATCAAAGGGAAAGTCTCCTATGCAAGAAGAGAAAAATGTTGGCATGAGAAGGGGGCGGAAAAGCAAAGAGATTGAGGACTCGGTGATACCATGCAACTTGTTGCCATTTCCACAATGGTTGCGAAAATCAAAGGAAACCGAGAAGGAGAGTAAATTTCAGAAAATGATTGATAAGCTGGAGGTCACCATGCCCTTTATTAAGGCCGTCACTCAAATTCCATCATAAAATAAGTTTTTGACAAATATTTTAGGCAACAAGAAGAAATTGAAAAAGAGTGCGGTTGTGGATCTAAGCGAGGGGCCTTAACCTGTGTAGTGCTTCAAACAAACTTGCCCCCAAGTTGAAAGACCTCGAAAGCTTTACTATACCTTGTATTGTTGGAGGGTTTGTTGTGAGTAATGCTTTTTGTGATTTGGGGGCAAGTGTGAGCCTAATTCCTTATTCTCTATGCAAAAGGCTTAATCTCGGTGAACCCAAGCCGACCAATATGACTTTGCAGATGGCGGATCGTTCCATAAAACGCCCGGTTGGTGTGCTCGAAGATATCCCAGTCATGATTGACCAATTTTTTTTTTTTTTATCTTAAGAGACTTTGTGGTTCTTGACATAGAGGAAGACACAAATGTCCCCATAATCCTAGGTAGGCCTTTCCTAGCTACCGCCGGAGTGATTATTGATGTCAAGAGAGGCAAACTAGTAATGAAGGTGGCCGAAAACAAAATCTAGTTTGATATCTTTAAGATGGCCCAACATTAACCATCTTATGTTGATGAGTGCAAGGTGATTGAAATCAAGGAGAAAAATGTTGAAAAGGTGCAAAGAAATCATGATGAAATTGAAGTTCCATTGAAAGTGCCAACCTCAACCATGACAAAGGATGTAAAAAGTTCCAATGGCCATTCCTCATTCTACAAGCAATTCATGAGAGATCTGTCAAGGCTTGCAAGGCCTAAATCCCATTTCCTTCCCACCGGAACTTGATGAACAATAAGGTCGAGTCGAGCTAGTGACGTTAAACTTAGCGCTTCATGAGAGGCACCCCATGTTATCTTTCCATTCTTGCATTTTAAATTCCTTGCATTTATTTTCCATGCATTTACCTACTTTCATTTTGTTTTTAAGAGTTAGAACTTATCCTTAAGTGTTTTGGCACATATCCCTTGCATTCCATAAATCTTAAATGTTGCACGCATTGGTGGGGAGAATTTGATTGCTTTTGAGTGGTTTGATTTGAGAAAATTGAGTGAGGATTGATCCTAATTGCATTGAATAGTGTGGGAAATTTTGGGGATTTGAATAAAATTGAATTGTTGAAGGGCTAGACTGCTTTGAAGTTGTTTTGGGATGAATTTATGTTGAAAACATAGCATTTGGTGGAAAAAAATCAAGTTTTTCAATTTTGGAGAAGGCACCATGTAATACCCCGTATTTTATTAACATTATTATTTTATCCTAAGGTATTGACATACATGAGTTATGATCTCCCGATACTTCAAAAGGATTTTTATAAGTGAGTATAGTTGTTATTAAACTGCGAACCTACGTACCGGTCGCGAACCATAAAATTTTTAAGGAACGAATTTTCAGCTCGGATTTCCTAGGAAATGGATGATTATGCATATTATGACTAAGTATGAACTTCTTGCTTAGTTAAGTTGAAATTGGACGGGCTATAAGAGTGAAAAATTTATTTTGATCGTAACATCGCTATATTTCGCGGTGTACCGAACCTAGCCCAATTTTGAGGTTTAGTCTGGAATAAATTTTTAGTTTCAAAATTCTTCCTATTTAAATTATTTTCCACCGAAACTTTATTTGTTTGGACCACAACTGATAAGTTNGGAAATGGATGATTATGCATATTATGACTAAGTATGAACTTCTTGCTTAGTTAAGTTGAAATTGGACGGGCTATAAGAGTGAAAAATTTATTTTGATCGTAACATCGCTATATTTCGCGGTGTACCGAACCTAGCCCAATTTTGAGGTTTAGTCTGGAATAAATTTTTAGTTTCAAAATTCTTCCTATTTAAATTATTTTCCACCGAAACTTTATTTGTTTGGACCACAACTGATAAGTTGGAAGATTTTATTTTTGGAACCACAAGGTAGTGACAAGTGTCACAATTTTTACCATATGATTAAAATATTAATTTTAAGAGATGAGTTTGGATAAGCATTCCATATATTTTATTATTATTATTATTATTATTATTATTATTATTATTATATATATATATATATATATANGTCTTCTACAAGACTAGTAACCCGGTTGAGGTAAGGAATCCCATAAGTTGGTTTAGTCACTTGAAATTGGATAATTGATTGTTTGGTTGAAATATGATGAGATCTAAGTGAAATTTGTTATGTACATGTGGTATGAATAATATATATGAAATTGTATTTTACATAATATATATGTACAAAATGTTGTGTTGGTGAGTTCTCATTAATGGTGTTGTTAAAGTTGTTATGAATATGGATGTTGGCAAATAGATTATGAGATGGTGGTTCTTGGATGATTAATAGCTTATGAGTATATTAACGATGGATTTAAGGGGTACTTAAAGTTTAATGGTGATTTATGGGCAATAATGAATTTTATTAATTAATGATGGTGGATTAAGGTGATGATTAAGAGTACTTAATGATTAATTATGGTGATTTGGTTCACGTTGAAGCCTAGTGATGAGGATAATGTTGGACTAAGGACTAAAGATTTATGTTAAGTATAGATGGGTAAGTTGTTGAAGGTGAGAAATTGTGGACTAAATATGAGTTATGGGCATCATAAATAAGTAAGGATTACAATATTGATGGTTTAAGACTAATGAGGGTAATTATGCATATGGGTTATGGTTTATTGATTTAAGGTGGTAATCAATTATGAATTATGGTTAAGGGTGGTGATTAGTGATTAAAATGGTGATTAGGAACTATTATTCTTATTAATAAATAAGGAAAGTTACGAAGATTATGAGCTTATAAGGATTATGATTAAAGATTGGATCAATGATGGAATTAAATGAGGATGATGGAATGATGGATAACATTATTGATGATGGTGATGTCATTATGTTGTTGATCTAAGAAGTTGAATTGTAATTATGGTGGTGATATATAATGCTATAATTATGGTACATGAGTTATGAATTGGTAATTATGAATTAATAGTTTAGATTAATGGATAATTATGGATTATGGTTAATAATGGTGTTAATGCTTTCGAGGACTTGATAATGATGTTATAATGTTGTTGACTTGTCGTCGATGATGGATTACAAGGTTAGTAGTTACTAATGACAATAATTAATGCTTAAGAGTGATTAAGGTTAATTGTTGGATTATGGGTGACTAAGTATCGATTATAGATGTGTGATTTCCTTAAGTTATAATGGTGTTGATGATAGTGAAAGTTGTTGATGACGATAGTGACAAGGACAGCTATCTATTATTAATTAATGGTGGAACCATGATTATGGATCACCGATGATGATTGGATTGTAAGATGAACTGCGATTCATGATAAGGAATAAGTATTGGGAATGGATATATGTAGTGTTAGTAGAAAATATATAAGTATCCGATGAGTGACCAGCTTGTGTTCAATATTTTCTCAACTGTGTTTTCTTCCAAATTTTGCTCGTACTTGAGCTATGCTTGAAAAGCCCTTGGCTACTAAAAATGTTTATGAAAACTTACGTTGAAAAACGTATGCTATTTTGGTATGCAGGTTGTCAAAACCTTATTTTAAAAAGGAAAATACCATTTTTAGTGAGTGTGTACCTTATTGGAATGATGAGAAAATGATGTTAAAATGAATAAAACCTTAGTTTCAAGGAGTTACGAGGACCTTGTTGTCTTTTACCTCGGGCTATAATTACCGAAGGTTGTCATTGAAATATGTACGGTTGTATTCGTACTTAGGCGAAGTCTATTCGCCGAGTCTCTACGTCACTCATGTATGGCTAGACTGTGGGGGTGTGCACACTTAAGCGTATTGACTCTATCGTCTCCGGGTTGGTGTCATTTTAATGGACCTAGGCGGGGCCACACTAGGGGCCATTCTAATGAACCATCGTCCAAGGGACCGAGAAGAGAACTTGGGTAATGACCGCAAGCCCATGTTCTAGGTTCAATCGGTCAACGACAAGGAATATTCAACATTTCCTATAAGGCCTCGTACTTTGAAATGAAACTAAGTCGAGTTTTCACAAGTAATGGTTGAATCAATGACTACGATGAGATATGTGATACTAGTTCCAAGAAACTAGTCGAGTGATGTCTGAGAAATGGGATATTGTGAAGATGTCAAGTATGGTTGTGAAAATTCACGCGTGTATCGTGAAAATGATGAAATTCCTGGAAATGAGAAGGTTTGCAAATTCGTCTGAAAGACATAAAAATGATTTTGTGCGGCAGTTATGCCATTATTCTTATTTGAGAAAAGCTTTACATGATTTAACGTGTATACGCTACTATACTATCTATGAATCATTTGGTTGCAGGTAGATTTTCAAATCATGGGTAAAAACTTCACGAACTTCCAAATTATTTATGTTTTCAAACCTTTGTCTACTTTTAAGTGACAACGGATTCCCTTACTTAGCCGTCGTGCTAACTACACTTCGATGTGTTTTCCTTATCAGATGCAGTGTAGCGTGGGCCCTTGTAGCCCGATGAGCTCTGAATAGGATGGAGGTACAGGTTGAGGTCTACTCTATCCTAGAATAGACACCCTAGAAGAATTATTTCCATATGTATTAAGTTTGATGTTGATGTTGTATATTGATGTTGTAAGTTTAGCCTGTGCACTTAGAGTGGAGGTTGTCAAAGAGGTGATAGAATTCACTCTAGGTGTGGCGGTAGCACCCAGTTTTCTGCTGATAAGATGTAAGCTTCCGCAACGTTTTATTACGGATTTTGTAATAAATGTAAGAGTTGAAAATTGGGGTGTTACACACCAAACGGCCACCCACACGGCCGTGTGGATGGCCGTGACCTTTTTGAGCATTTACAGTGCGTAATGCAGTTTCCAGAACCCTGGTACATGGCCTCGCACACGGCCGTGTACCAGGCTGTGTCTGTGTAAATTTTTATGTGTTTAAAAACAGATTTTCCCCACTCTCAAATCTCTCTCTACCCCTCGCCCCACCGGATTCCACCGCCCAAAGCTGCGAAAACATCCATTAATCTTCAAGTTTAAGGCTTCTTCTCCAATTTTCTTCACTTAACTCATGGCACCAAGGTTTGAACTTCAATTTTTACACTTTCTCTCTCTATTTTCTGCAATTTTTGGTTCTTTTGTGCACAATAGCTCTAGTTCTTGATTTTATTAAATGAACTTAGTTGCCTAAGCATAGTTTTTGTCTTTAATCTCTTTATTCATGAATTTATGCTTCATTTGTGCTTTAATGGTGTTTATATTTGGCTCTAGAGAGTAAACCTAGCTTACCCACTTGTTCTAATGTGATTTTTGTGCATAATGGTTGATTTGTGAAGTGGGTTTTGTTAGTTTTAGGCATATAGAAACTAGTTGAGAGGAGTGATTATCGAATTTCTTGAGTATGAAGTTGTATTTTTGAGATATATACTTGTTCATGAGTTGAAATGCCAAAATCATGAACATGACCCTGTGGATAACACTGATTTGAACCCCTATTTTCCCAATCTTGATACAATGCTTTGATTTTTCTCCTTCTCCCTTATGTGAATATAGTCCATTTGAGTGAATACATGTTCTAACCCATCAATTCATAAATGTGGTTTTCCTTTGAGTCTCTTTTTGCAGCATGTAGCGAAAGAAATCTGTCATTGCAAAACCAGCAGACGAGATCCCAACCATTCATGGGTCCAGAGATAAAACCTTCACTGCAATGGACTACATGGCGTGTTATAATTGGTTTAAGAAGCAGAGGATCTTCAGGTCCTTTGTGATTAACATGGACGTGGCCCGACACTTTAGGGTCCACGAAGGGGTAGTAGCAATGTTGGCACTGCCCGAATGGAGAACTCTGCTGCTCGATTTCAGGGAAGATATACACGCTGACCTATTGCTAGAGGTCATGGCGACACTGTAGGTGGCCGGGGGCTTTGAGTTGGCCTGCACCAAGTACATATCTTTTAGGGCGGGTGGCGTCGCATTCCACCTGAGTGCCGACGATATCAGCCGACTGATGGGTTTAGATGAGGTCCAAAATTTGACTGAAAAACAAAAGAGCGACATGTTTTTGAATGCTCATAATGACCAAGCCTTTTGGGAGGAGCTGACTGATGGAACCACTATCTTTAAAAGCTCCCACAGCAGATTTACAAGCTTCACAAACAAAGCACACAAGTTTATGCACCATATCTTATCCTGATCTGTCTGTGGGCACTTTGATTCTAGTGGCACATTGACACATGCAGACATGCTTTGCCTTTATGGGATGGTCAAGCGGAAATAGATCCATATTGGAGGTATTTGGAAACCTGTTTGTGAACCGATAAAACCCCAAAGTGCGCACAATCTTCCTAGGTCCGTATGTCACTAGAATTATAAAGAACTCTAATTTGGTCCGCATCATTGAGCCCAGTCAAGGAAACGTGCAAGAGATCACAGTGGCCCTAATGGGCAAACTCTACCAACAAAAGAAAGCTGACAAAAGGGCCCGAGTTGAAGGAGGAAATGAAGAAGCGGAGGAACAAGAGGAAGAAGTAGTAGCAGAGGAGTCCGCTGGGGGCGAGGCAGGAGAAGGGCCGTCTAGGCTCACATTTCAGCAACAAGTACTGGCTCAGCTAGGAGCAATGCAGCTTCAAATGGGGAAAATCTACCAACAGGTTGGGGTAGTACAGACAGAGCAGCAACAGATTAATGCCGGGGTGCAAACGCTGAATTCGAGGGTTGACAATCTGGAGGGGGCCGTGGGCCGCATTGAAGAGTACTAAGCATGGCATCGTAGCCAATTCCCCCCTCCAGGAGGCCCCTACTACCCCCATGATCCTTCCACTAGGCCTAGTTTCTAATTGTAGCGAGGGTGTTGTTGCCCCTTTCTATGGACAAGATTCTTGAACTCTTAACTTTTTATTTTTCTGCTTTTTAATTTGTTTTCTCTATGCATGTTGAACTGTTTGAACTCCCTATCTCATTTCCTTAGTTAGCTTTGCTCTTAGTTTTCTTTTTAGTTTACTTTGCACTTTAAGTCTTTATCTTCCGCTTATATCTATCTTTGTCTTTAGTTGCTTTGGTTGCCCCCAATGTGCTTATTTTTGGTCCATCGAGGACGATGGATGATTTTAGTGTGGGTGGCGGGGGGGGGGGGACCATTTTGTGGGTCGAACTTTGGGTTTGTACATAAAATTTTTGTTTAGCTTTACTTGGATGATTCAAGGTGCACAGTTCTTGAGTAATTTGCTTTCCTTGCGTGAACGTGTAATCACTTCATTTTTTGTGGGTTTGTGGTTTGATTTCGTGATACTTGTGACACCTAACTTGTGAATAGATGATTTGAAACCAAACTCTTGATTGATCTAGTCTCTTGCCAATAGCCTTGTTAGCATCATAATAAATGAATAAATTGATCTTGTGTGTTGTATTTGGCTAGTGACGACTTATGTGGGATTTCGGTGATTTTTGTTTTCTAGAACTTGCCTCATTACTCCCTAAAGTGATACCCTAGGAACTGCATGATTTAAAATGATCTTAGGTCGTTTTTGTTTAACCTTAAGCCTTTTAGCCTACCCTGTTAATATGTTTACCCCTAGTTGTAATACCCCGTATTTAATTCAAGCCTTAAAACTCGGTAATTAATTCTACTGTGTAATTAATTTAATTTAATTGGACTCCGACCTTTTTATAGATATATATTTTCCCATCCGAAATTATTTATTTATTCCAAGGCCCAATTTCCTTGAAATAATTTTGTAAGGGATATTCTTTAATTGGACCCTTTCTATTCCTTACAAGTATATTAATTATGTAATGGCCCGATCATTGGAAGGACCATATTTATATCCATTAAATTAATATTGGGTATGGATGATCCATTTCTTATAAATAAGCCCATGTCTTGTTTTAATACCCTAATATGATACATACATGATATATGTAATGATTTTCCCTACTCATATAAAAGTCTTGTACTTACAACACTATCTCTCTTTTCTTTTTTCCTGCAAATACATTTCATCCTACTCCTTTCACCTCTAAAGAACCCTAAGCATATCCTACACTTCATCCTTCAAGATTTCAAGTAAAGATTGCTCTTTTAGGATCTAGAGCACTTGGGTAAGTGTTTCTCCTTAGGAAGACATCTTTTATCATCTTGTTTTCATAGTCTTTTATAAGTTCTCTATATATTCTTTTGGGGATCTTTCTTGGGAAAAAGATGATCAAGATGGAGGTGGTGCCTTGTGAGGTGTTTTGAGGATTGCTTGGTTGAGAAGAGCTCCAAGAGGTAACCATCCATGTCTCACTAAACCTACTTTCACTCTTGATCTATATGTATATGATTTGGTGTTGGAATCTTGTAAATTTCTTGGGGTTATAGCTTTGTTTGATGGTCTGTGAACCTTTATTTGTGGATTGTTGGACTTGTGTTCATCATCCTTTGTATCTAGATGTGTATGAGTAATTCTTGTTATGGATTCCATGATTTATTGGCTTCTGGGATGTGTAATCTGAGTATTCTGAGCATGATTTGTATTCTGAAATGATTCATCGTGTATTTTGTTCCGATTCTAGAACTGTTTGTTGGGGGTGCACTTACGGTGCACATTGGCGATATAATGTGTCCCGCCAATGTGTTCCGCAAGTGTAAGGGCGGAATGGAGTGGCGGAGAGGTGTGTACCGTGAACCTCATCCGTCTGTTCTGGCGGTGCAGTCTAACGAACCAGGACATTCCGTTGCTGTGTTCCGCTAGGTCTACTAGTATTCTGATCAGTGTCTGTTTTGAGGTCTTTTGAACTCTGTTTGATTCCTTTTGATTCTGGAATGTGTACTGAGCATCTTGTTGAGTATTCCACCTTGGTTCTTGAGTATTTATTCATGATCTTTGGACATTATCTTGATTTCTTGAGTTGGTATCATTGGTGTATTCTTTGATTATTATCCTGAGTATGCCTTGTGTTCATATTGTGAGATGAACACTGTTGGTGGGTGATTTGTGTGGGTGAATCTGAGTTGGTGTGTGGGGATCTTGAGTCCTTATGAGCATTTCTTCTCTTGTTGAATCTTTGGTAACCTTGGGATTTAGTCGGTGGAATTATGGTCTATTTGTGGTTGGTATTGGGAGGGTATTGTATGCCTCCGTAATTGGGCCCGAGTGCCTCTGTGACTGGGAATTGGGTACCTCTGTGATAGTGAGCATCATTTACCTCTATGATATGGGCTTGTATGCCTCTGTAGCTGGGCTTATTGCCTCTGTGTTGTGATATGGATATGGTGGTGGGTCTTTTGGTTATTATTGTGATTTGGGAGTGGTGGGTTGGTGCCTATCTTTGGTATAGTGGTTTGATTGGTCTTTGTGGTTACTGTGTTGAGGTTGTACCTCATTTGGTATCTGTTATTCCTTGATATGTCGGTTTGTTGGTTCCTTTGTGATCATTCTGTTGGAGTTGTGATTCAGTTGGTATCCTGTGTATAGACTTGATATCTTATGCATTCGTTATTGGATGTTGGTTTCGTTGGAAGAGTCTTGGTTTGTGACTTATTCAGCTTATTGTTGTTGAGTCTCTGATTTTAAATAAAGAATAGTTCATTGGTGCGTATATTCTATACGTGTGTGTAAACCTATTTACAAACTCTATTATATTATGTATCTTCTCACGAGTGTGAGTGGTTGGTTGCTTAGCATTCTTTTGCTAATGGTTTCTAAACTGTTTTCCAGGTATGGAGTAGTCTAAGCCGTGAGCGCGCTAGAGCTATTGCTTGCTTAGACTAGATGATGTTTTAGTTTCCTTTCGGGCCTATGTGCCTTTGTTTCGGATGATGTACTTTGACTAGTTTGTTACTATGATGTTTTGAGGATTTATGTTTTGTTTTTGGATTTTTAGCCTGTGCACCTAGGATGGATTGTACCTAGGTGTGGCATGACACCCTTGAGGTTTTATGTATGCTTCCGCTATGCTATGTTTAGTTTCTGAGATCTATAGCTGTTATGTTTAAGTTATACCTATCTCAGCTTGTGAAAAGTTGGGGTGTCACACTAGTTGTCCCCGTTTGAGCCTTTTGTTTTGTAATAAAGTGCTTTACACTTGTTCCCCTTTTTGTTTGGATGTTTTTCTTTGTATGAACCCTTATCTATTAACCCCAAGCCCTTAGCCTAAATGTTTTCATTCCACCCTTTGAGAGAATGTAGCATTTATTCCTTAGTTTAGGAGAGAATTTTCTTTTGGAGGTCATTGTTATTAGCATCATTCTAGATAGTTTATTCCTATCTCAGCTTGCGAAAAGTTGGAGGTCATTTATTCCTAGAGTGTTGTTCTTTTTTCTTATTTTAGATTGCTGCCAAGTCTCTTCTAGATTAGTTTGTGTTTAAGTGTGAAACTCTCTCATTTTTGTTTATTTCCATACCTCTTTCTTGTTAACCCGTTACCCTTTAGCCCCATTACAAGCCAAATAAAGACCTAGTTGATCATTTCATGCATTACAAGGGTTGACCTAGTGGGAGTAAGAAGGGCAAGCTTATGGGTTCTCATTTTAAGCCGTGTTTTGCATAATCTTAACTTAGCACTTGTGCACACAAGGTTCTCACATACCCTAATAATGGCACTTGGTCATTGGCTTGAGAAAGGAACTCATTTGCGAGGCCGAGATGATTCTAGTAGTAAGTTTGGTTGTCATGAGTTGTTTGTGGATGTTTGGTTGTACAAGAAGGAAGTGAAATAAATGTTCATTGCATGGAGGTGATTATTCTTTGTCTTTGCATGAGGACAAGCAAAAGTCCTAGTGTGGGGGAGTTGATACATCTAATTCTTGACCTCTTTTTAGCCCTCATTTTAACCAATTTTGTTAACATAGTGCTTTAAATTGAGTAGAATCTATGACTTGTTTGTGTGATTTGATGTTCTTAGATAAAATGGGTCACAACGAGTCATTAGGAGGCTTTTTAGGGCATAATGGAACAAGTTTGGAAGCCAAGATATCACTGAAGGAGGATCGGAGCACCGGGACGCGAAGCGGGACAGAGAAGCTGGAAAATGACCTCACACAGCCTCACACACGGTAGTGTGCAAGGCCGTTTGCCCCCGTCGCCAAATCTGCTCAGCAGCGACACCACACGGCCGTGTGGGAGGCCGTTTGCTCTGGTTTCTGCACAGTATTTAAGCTGATTTTCTGCATTTTGTGCCTAAGTTCGAACTCTAGCCAGCTTAGAACTATTTTACCTCATTTCCATAGGATTTATTAGCCTAGATTAGCTTAGATCTATACTTGGTAACACTTTGGAGCATTTATTTCAAGGATTTGGAGTAGATTACAACAACTCTTCTTCACCATTTAATAGTAAAACTCTCATTTCCTTTTCTTCATCTCTTATTAATTCTTATTGCACTTTTATGATTTCTTAGCTTGATATTGCTATGCTTACCTTGCTAATGAGTGAGTAGTCCTTTATTTGGGTTAGATTAGGTGTTTATTGCTTCTACTGATGCTATTTATGTGATTATTGCATAAAGGGGATGAACACCCATTTAGGGTTCTTGAGTTTGAGTTGAGTTATAATTCTATCTTTCAATGATTATTGCGCAGTGATTGTTGTTTGTCTTTGGAAAGTCTTTCAGCACAATGAGAATTGGATGGAAGACTTGAGCCTTCCCAATCTCAAACCCAATTTCCCTTCTATGAAAATAAAGGTAGATTGGGGCTTACAAAGCTTTTGGTCTTAAAGAATTTGGATTGATACACCATGGAAATGCGGCAACCCTTGTTATAATCCTCGTGGAAACTTGGATTCCTTAGTGCTTGCCTCAAGAACCTAGGGTTAATGTTCTTCCCCCAATCTAAGTGTCAAATTCATCAAAAGAGTAATACACCTAATTTAACCCATCTTTCCCATTTAAATTATCTTCTAGCTTTTAATCTTATTTTTCCTTTAATCCAAAATACTAAAAATACTTTAGTTTTTAACTCCAAACCAATATGATTTACTTGGATCCTTATGGATTCCAAGACCTTAGCGCCTAGAGTTTAGGTAACGGCTTTCTACGTGCCATAAACGTATGTCTATCGTTTTTGGCATTTTTTTGGGTAAATGTATGTCTGTCGTTTTTGGAATTTTACGTATGGGTTTTGGTGGTTTGTTTTGTGTTTTTTTTTTTGGTGTTCTGTATGTAGGTGGGTAGTGTTGTGCTTAGGTAGTGGAGCTTGAAACTATGTGTTGTAGCCGTGTGCATTCCTTTTTGTTCCTCTGTGCGCAAACTGATATTGATTTGTGCTTGTTGCTTTGGATTTATTAGTGTGTTATTGTCATTTTCTCATGGCAATCTTTTCCTGTTTGTATTGTTAGTGTTCTGTGTGTTTAGTTGCAGCAGGTCGGAGTTTGTGTATCATTGGACTTATGGTTTGGTCAGTGTTTTTGTAGGTGCACATAATCCAGAATAGTTTACAGAAATGTGTGTATCTTTGGGTTATAAAGTGTGCACTAGGAGCATTTTATGACGTGTCTATTTATGTGTGTTTTTAAATGAGTTTAAATGGTTGTTGTAGATAAGAAGAGCAAGGTATCTCATAAGCACCAAGAGTGGTACTTAAAAAGGGTCTTAATTGAATTAAAAGTGCAACGTTTTGTCATCCGATCATAACAATTGCATGCATTTTAGCTCAGATGTGATTAAAATCTTCTAACATCGACCCTAGGAAGAGTTTTTTTTTTTAGATATTTTACAGGTTGAAGAGGGATTTGAGGCTAAAATGAAGCAAAAGACAAACGAAGCCACAATGCAGTATTGTCCCACGCAGCCTCACACGCGTGTGGCTGGGCGTGGAATCTTTCCAGTAACCATCCACGCCCACCACCACGCGTGGTGGCATGCGTGGTCGGGTCAAAGGCCATTTTGGGAAATTTGTTCCCTTTTGTCACCTATATAAATCCCTTTTGGCCTAAACCTAGACATATAGAATTATTAGGATAGAATAGATCTGAAAATTGTAGAGGGTTTTCTCCCCTCTTGGGGGAAAATTCCTTTTCTTCTAGCTTAAATTAGATCCAAGGGCAAGGATGAAGATTGGAATTTCAAGAACAAAAGTGTAAAGATCCCCTTCTTAAGGGTGGTAACTATTCTCTCCAATTCTTAATCTAATATTTGTTTCTTTGAAATTTCCTTTCTTTTTCTTGTTTCTTTAAGTATGTTAGAGTAGATTAAATAGGGGATTGGTGGCCCCAAGGTTAATCTATGTGGATGTTTGATATAAATTGCTAGATTAAATGTGAGCTTTTTGATTGTTGGATGATGAACTTGTGTGGATGATGTTCTTCAAGCTTTGTGCTTTTTGTGGCCACATTAGGTAGCAAACCCAAAGGAAGTGAGTGTGTGCGCGATAGCGGCCATTCATGACTCTAACTTACCCACATCTCCCCTCTTAATCCAAAAGGACGAGATCCGAGAAGAATGGTAGACAAAGTGTTCGATGAAATGCCCCAACCGAATGAGGATGTGGGAGTCCAAAGTGTGACGCCACTTGGTAGTGTGCCATGAACTCCTTAGTCTATTCCACGACTTGCACTCGCAAAACCAACCAAAGATAAACCACATGGAAAAGCCTAAAGCCCCAATCTCCACTTTACTTTTCTTTACTTTAAACAACCTTTATCAACCTTACCCTCTTACCAATGAATCCAACTCCTAGCCATTCCCATAACTCTTTTCCTTCAACCTCTTAGATGCCAACACACCAATACGATTCCCATTCGTCATCCTTGAGAGACACGACACTCGGGGAGTCTTGACTCTTCGTTTTACCACCTTCACATACCCACTCACCCCATACAAACATCCTTTACATACTCACAGCATCAAAATGGCGTCGTTGCCGGGGATGGCAAACGGTTTCGAATAGTGTTCACATCTTTGAAGTAGAATTTTAAGAGTTCTTGAATTGCTTTCTTTCTTTTTGTTTGTTTTATTTTCTTATTTTTGTTATTTGATTAGAGAAGTGAGCTCATTTATCTTGAACATATCTTGTGCTCACTTGCAACTACTTCTAGTTGCATATATTTGTTGTTTGTTAAGCTTGCGCAGGAAATTTTCTACTACTAACCACTTGAAGCTTACAACGAGTGCTTATCCGTATTCACATGGTTACCCATACCATGGAAGACCATACACAAGAAACATTCCACCTCAAACCCATGAACATCACCCACAGTACTATCCTAACCCTTATGTGTACCCACCACATACATACCCACCTTACCCAAACACTTTCACTTATCCTAACTACGAGCCATATCCTTACGCTACATCCTCTATGCTTACTTATGAGAGAATTGAGAAACCTACACACCAAAATGGAGAGGAATCCCTTAGTTCAATAGCGGAGAATATTAACACCCGACTTATCCAAGTCATGAAGGAGATTGATCCAAGTTGTGAACCGGCATTAAAGGCCAAAATTCCTTCAACAGTTAAACCTCCAATTCATTATAACCCTCCATTAAACCATCAACCTGAGAGACATTGGTATTCTCATTCTCACACCAATACTAGCTATTCACCCCCACCACAACAAAATGATAGATATTTCAATGAAACACCACCTTTTGTTCAAAATTTCACCCAACCTATACCATCTTATGAGTACCTTCCACCGGCCAATGATGAAATCCAAATCTTGAAGGAAAAAGTAGAAATGTTCATACAAATGGCCAAGGAAGATACCATCAATCTATAAAATGAAATTAGAAGCGAAATGAAGAAGAATCTTTTCGCTCTTCGTGAGGAAGGACTTCCACTAGATGAAATCGAGACCAAAATGTTATCGATGTCGGAGGAGCTTATGAAGAGAATGCTACCAATGGTTGACAATCCTGTCACAAATGACCACCCGACAATGGAAACCAACCGGCAAGAGAATGACAAGATGAAAAAAATGATTGATGATGAAGAGGTGAGTGTCCAAGAATGCACAGAACTTGAGACCCCAGTGCTCCAAGAAGTTTCGGCTCTTGAGTTGAACACGCAACAAAGGGGAGAGATTGAGAGTGAATACGAGGATAATATCGAAATAGTGTGGGAAGACGAAAAACCCACACAAGGTAAAACTCTCACTCCAACTCTAATTGAAAATTCTTATGATGTTTGTGAGGATGATTCCTTTGCGATTTATAATGATAATCTTGATAAATGTGACAAAGTTTCTTTCTACTCATGGGAGTGTGATTCCTTGCAATTGTGTGATGATACTTTGGGGAGTGAGGATTATATTAAATCTTTTTATTCTTGTGAAAGTGAGTTCTGCGAATTTGATGAATCGGGAGAAGGTGTAGACACTTCACGAGAGATAGATAGTGGAGAGTGTGTTCACTGGGAAGCTTTTAAGGATAACTTTTTTAGGGAAGGAATTTATAACAAGAAGGGAGAAGAGAGGCTTGCTATCCTTAAACAGCTTAGGGTAGTACCCCATGCTTATTTATCAATACAATATGTTTTCTCCTTCTTTGCTTTTGAATTCAAGGATGTTACCCATCTTGGGACATACCTTGAAGCTAAAGTTCATGGGACGCTTGGTAAGGTCCCAAAATCTGTGTGCCTTGAAGGATAGGCCACACTACGTCTGGCCAAGAAACGTAAAACCATGGCGCACTTGGGAGGCAGTCCCGATGTTATCTTACATTTTCTTTCAGCTTTTCTTATTATCTATAGTATACTTTTCTTTATCGTTATTTCAATAATGTTTTTATAACCTCGGTTAAGCTAACAAGTAGAGATCATCAACTCGAGAATTACAAATTGCCGCAATCGAGTGACAATCATCATCACTAGCAAAGGAAGGAAGGGAAACCAAGGTAAAATTTTGCACATCACACCTTCCACGCCTGCTACCACTCGTGTAAGCAGGCGTGGAACAATTCCAGTAAGCTGCCACACCACTCACACGCGTGTGAGCTGGCGTGGAAACAAACTAGAAAGCTCCCACGCCCACCACCACGCGTGGTGACGTGCGTGGACGGGCACCAGATTTTCTCGGACTTTTCGCGCGAAGTAGTTTGAAACCCTTTCCTTGCTTCATTTCTTCACCACCACGAGCTAAGACTTCCTCAAGCTGAAAATACACAACTCTAAGGCATTTCCTTCCAAGTTTTTCAACTTCTCTTGATCTTCCTAAGTCATTTCCAAGGTAAGAACATACTCACTTTTGCTATTACTTACTTGAATGAAGAGCTTACTCTCTTTGAAGCATATCTCCATGGGTTTTTCTTGTTTGAGATTTTTCTTGAGATATATTGTTATGGAATGACTTATTAGACTTGTAATAGGCCTACATTGCTTCTATACACTAGAAATTCCATGTTTTACCATATCTTTGTGGCTACATCTTGAAATTGTATGATTTGGGCATTCTCTTGTTATGATGAGATCCATGATGATATAGTAAGCATGGTGGGCAAAGTTTGCAACTTTCCTACTCTCTAGGCACTACATTGTTGTATCCAACTTGTTATTTGGTCCAATTTTAACTTCCATCTTTCCTCCAGTTTTCAACCTCAAGCTAGTTTTGAGGAAGAAGATGAAGTTGACCATTTGTTGACCTTTTGACTATGAATTGAGTATGGAATAGAATGAGATAATCCTTGCATGTATATGATAGAATTGCCGATAAATATCAAAATGATGTTACATGCAATGAGTTTTTATGATCTTTTCTTTAAAATGTGCAATATTGATTCACAGTCATGTTTAAAGAGGAAAATGTTTTAACTTGTATTGTGCTTTGCTTGTCAATGTTATAGGAAAAATGTCTTCTCCAAACGAATTTGCACAACAAATAGCTAGAATGCTCCAAAAAGGAAAGGCTCCAGAGGGAGAGAACAGTGCTAGAAACGCAAAGACTACCTACATCGAAGTGCCCACAGGAAATCAAATCCTGCTAATGACACCGACTATGCTGGGTAGATACAGGCAGCTTCTTAACTTCCCCATCGTGCAATGGAAATATGTTGATTTAACAGTTCTGGAAGATTTTAAATGTAAGTATGGACTGGAAAGGTTAATTGCCAAGCCTTATTGGAACAATTTGTTGAGCTAGAGGCAGGATACTTTCATTCCCTTGGTCCATGAGTTTATTGCAAGTCTGAATGTTGAAGGAGTGACCGGAGACCTCTACAGCCCGACCATCAAATTTCGGCTTTTCAACCAGGATTATCACATTTCGGCCATTCGCTTGGGCGCTCTCCTAGGATTCTACGAGGAAGATGACCAGTCAAAGCACTGGTACCGAAGGCTAAGGCACGACTTTGGAGATAGAGACATCCCAAGAAAGTATTGGTCAATGATCGCAAGACCGGGAGTTGAATGGGTTGGGTCGAGAGTAAGAGTTTCTCAAATTGTAAGGGAGGATCTAAAAGTCTTATGGAAGGTAATTGCACACTCATGGGAAGGCAGGCAGGAGACTTATGATCGAGTCTCCAAGGCGGAGCTATTCATGCTTTCGAGTATGGACACAGGCCATTCGGTGAATATGAGCTCAATTTGCAAGAACCTGCTCATTGCGCAACAGCAAGAGTCAGCGAGGGCGATTTTCATAGGCCCATTGGTGACAAGACTATGTGTCTCACTAGGTCATCAAATGAAAATACATTGGTTTGAACACAAGCTGCAAGGAGCACACATTGTTCCTTTATCTCCCGAGGACGTCGCAAAGCTCCACTTGAGATATTTGGCGCGAACGAGGGACGATCATGAGATGGCGGAAGACCATACCGACACGCCAATGACATCTCCGGGATTTACACCCTCGCCGATGTCATTCCTTTCCCCATCTTCAAATGAGTTGTATTCGCCCTTGGACTCACCAATGTATTCTCCACCACCGCGAGAGCCTGGACCATCCGTACCTCCACCACAAGCCGAGGAGCAAACTTCCAACCCTGCAAGCTTCAACATCCCAAGCTGGTTTACCACAGTTACCGATTGGAGATCCCTCCAGAACTTCCAATATCAATTGCACTTGGAGCAGATGCAGAAATTGGAAGAGATTGCAAGGGAGATCAAAGACCTCAAGAGAACGTGAAGAAAAAAAAAAGGCACCGGAGAAAAAGAGAAAAACAATGATGATTTGTGTTGGATAATTCTAAAACTATGATTGTGGACAATCTTTTTGTTTTTACTTCTGTTTATATTTTGGTTATATTCCTGTTTATGTCTCGTTTTGCACATTTCGTCTAGCCAAAGACGTTAAACGTGGCGCTCATGGGAGGCAACCCACAAATAAGGAGAAGAAGATACCACCCCACCATCATCCAAGAAAACCAATCTTGAAAGGTATAATTTCAATTTTTCATTTATCTCTTTACCTTTACTCTGACCAAATTTTGAAGGGCAAGCATAGATTGCACAAAATTTTAATAGGGATGCACATTGTGAGTATTTCTTTTATCCCTTTTAAATGCCCTGTTTGATTTGATTGCTTTATTTTCTTATATCACACATGAAGAGTTGCATAAGATTGTTGTGATGGATGTGATCTGATTATTAGAATTGTTTTGGCCCAATTCACACTTTTAAGTGTGGAAAAGGGGCGTGTGTAGGACCCTTCGAACATATATCCTTTTTCCTCCATTCCTCATGGAAACATCGAGGACGATGTTTAATCTTAAGTGTGGAACGGGTGTATGCTTCTTGAAATAGTTGATTGACTGAGTGATAAGGTATAGGAACTAGAGGGCGTGTTATTGCCAATACTATCTAGGAGGGCTCCTAACCTTGTGCCAAAATTTGAATGTTCTAAATATGCTTTGGAACTTACACTTTGCACCAATTTGCACAATTTGACCAAAAATTGAAAATTTTATGTGTGCTTGCATGTTCTTCACCTTGTATTTTGTTTGGACCTCAGTCAAGGATCTCTCGAAGTGGGAGTGTGAATCCTTTGAGTTTTAGAAAGATAAGAATTGCGAAGCCCGGAAATTGAACTAATCTTAGCAGGACATGGGGCACAAGGTGAGCTTAAGTGAGCTTAGAGTGAAAACAATCCCTACTCCCTAGAAAAAGGCATGAGGGGTTGATATGGTGAAAAGAAAAGGCAAAGGCCACTCCTAGAGATAAAAGCAGAGGTGAGCCATCTAGTCTAGATACGGGGTAACCATTGCACCGTCTTCGAAAAAGCATGGAGATCCATGTGAAGTCGGTTACCCCGAAGAGATCCTGAAAGATGAGAAAAATAGAGAGGAGGTGAGCCACTTCGCTAGGATTCAGGCACCCATTGCACTGTCTTCGAAAAAGCATGGAGCTCCATGTGAAGTCGGGTCACCTGATGACGTTATCCTAGGAAGTGAGAAGATAGAGTGATCGCCCAAGCCATGGCGATGAGCGGTCCATGTCCCTGCCCTCACTTATATTAACGAAAAGGGCTTTGGCGTTTTGGTTGGAAATTGACCGAGGGACGCACATCGTTCCCACTAGTCGGATAGGCTGGAGGCCCCTAGAAAATACAAGGTGAAACTCTTTTGTCACTTGCATGCTTGAAGGTGTGAGCAAAACTCTTTATGTCATATCCATCTCTTGAGACCTTAACTTTCTTAGCATATTTCTTACATTTGTTCGGCATGAGTTTAGTGGTCTTGGTAGATAGTGTAGGGAATTTCACCCGCTCAACTCTGAACACCCACACAGCGCTTGATCAATTAACAATGAAAGAAAAGAACTATGCTTGGTGCTTATATGATTAGAGTTTAGAAAAGTATGCTTGCTTGAGGACAAGCAAGGTCTAAGTGTGGAAACTTTGATAAGCACCAAGAATGGTACTTAAAAAGGGTCTGAATTGAATTAAAAGTGCAACGTTTTGTCATCCGATCATAAAAATTGCATGCATTTTAGCTCAGATGTGATTAAAATCTTCTAACATCGACCCTAGGAAGAGTTTTTTTAGATATTTTACAGGTTGAAGAGGGATCTGAGGCTAAAATGAAGCAAAAGACAAACGAAGTCACAATGCAGTATCGTCCCACGCAGCCTCACACGCGTGTGGCTGGGCGTGGAATCTTTCCAGTAACCATCCACGCCCACCACCACGCGTGGTGGCATGCATGGTCGGGTCAAAGGCCATTTTGGAAAATTTGTTCCCTTTTGTCACCTATATAAATCCCTTTTGCCCTAAACCTAGACATATAGAATTATTATGATAGAATATATCTGAAAATTGTAGAGGGTTTTCTCCCCTCTTGGGGGAAAATTCCTTTTCTTCTAGCTTAGATTAGATCCAAGGGCAAGGATGAAGATTGGAATTTCAAGAACAAAAGTGTGAAGATCCCCTTCTTAAGGGTGGTAACGATTCTCTCCAATTCTTAATCTAATATTTGTTTCTTTGAAATTTCCTTTCTTTTTCTTGTTTCTTTATGTATGTTAGAGTAGATTAGATAGGGGATTGGTGGCCCCAAGGTTAATCTATGTGGATGTTTGATATAAATTGCTAGATTAAATGTGAGCTTTTTGATTGTTGGATGATGAACTTGTGTGGATGATGTTCTTCAAGCTTTGTGCCTTTTGTGGCCACATTAGGTAGCAAACCCAAAGGAAGTGAGTGTGTGCGCGATAGCGGCCACTCACGACTCTAACTCACCCACATCTCCCCTCTTAGTCCGAAAGGACGAGATCCGAGAGGAGTGGTAGACAAAGTGTTCGATGAAATGCCCCAACCGAATGAGGATGTGGGAGTCCAAAGTTTGACGCCACTTGGTGAAGTGCCACGAACTCCCTAGTCTATTCCACGTCTCTAGCTCACGAAACCATACACAGATAGTCTACATAGAGAAGCCTAAAGCCCCAATCTCCACTTTACTTTTCCTTTATTTTTTTTATCACAACCTTTATCAACCTTCCCCTCTCTTACCAATGAATCCAACCCTTAGCATATCCCGTAACTCTTTTCCTTCAACCTCTTAGATGCTAACACACTAATTCGGTTCCCATTCGCCATCCTTGAGAGACACGACACTCGGGGAGTCTTGACTCTTCGTTTTATCACCTTCACATCCACTCATCTCATACTCACAGCATCAGTATCGTTGACAAAAGTTGGTGGCTCGCAGATTTGTGATGCTGATGTTGATTTTTTGTCACCTCCTTTGGCGTTCCTTACAAGGTTGTAACGAGACCGGGTGTGGAATGCCCTCAAATTTGAACTAACTGCGAAAGAGGATGCGAGGTTTCCTAGCGTGTATGTCATGCCTCACATGTAGATGTATGTAGATGTAGGAACCTATCTCGGACGTTCCAATATATTTATACTCCGCGCTGCTATTTAGTGTTGCATTTGTGAATATTATTTGTGTATGATATGGCTATTTTTTGGGAAAACTTTTCTGTTATTAGTTTAGGTTTTTTGTTGGCGTAGGCTGTGCATTTTATTAACACCTACAATATCTGGCCACTTCATTATGTTTTTTGTTTTTGGAAGTCATGTCTATTTGGTAATGATATTACAGTTATTTAGTGCTCTTATATAATAGTCTCTTAGTTAAATGCGTTTACATTTTTTTGCAATTCTGTGTTGTTAATTCCTAAATGCTCACACTTTAGTATGTCTGTGCTCGTTCCACATGCTTTCCCTTCATGATTATCCATTTATCCAGTCGTAGATGTATGTGTTTTCCAGCAGTGTGCACGATGTAGCTTTGCAGGGTGCGCAATCGTCATTTAACCCCAATCACAAATGAACATATTATTGTGCACCCGTGAGCACATCCTCACATAACTAGGTGCACTACGTTGTGACTAGTGTAATTCGCTCCCAACTATATTGCAAGCGTTTTGTGTACGTAATGTGTGTGACTCTAGCTGAAACTCAGTTTTGCACACTAATTTACATTGTTAGCCCGTGTGCACATCATCCTTATACGCCAAAGCCCAACGTAAATGTAAATGAGGGTAGGGGCATGGACCACTCACCGCTTTTGGCTTAGCGCGGTCCCTCTTTCTTCTCACTTCCTAGGATAACGTCATCGAGCCACCCGACTTCACATGGAGCTCCATGCTTTTTCGAAGGTCAGTGCAATGGGTACCCGAATCCTAGCGAAGCGGCTCACCTCATCTCTATTTTCTCAATTCTTGGGATCTTTTATGTGAACAACCGACTCCAGATAAAGCTTTTTGCTTACCGAAGACTATGGTTTGAACACAACCCAACGAATTGCTTTTCCTCAATTTTAAACTCTAGGTGATTGGCCTTTTGCCTTTTCGACTTCTCCTCATGTCAATCCCTCATGCCTTTTTCTATTTTTGTTCAAGGGTTTTGTTTTCTCATTAAGCTTACCAACAGGCTCACCTTTTGCCCCATGCCCTACCAAGGTTAGTTCAATTCCGGGCCTCGCTAGTTTTATCTTTCTCAAATTAAAAAGTGCACACTCCTACTTCAAGAGATCCTTGACTAAGGTCCTACATAAATAAGAGGTGAACATCATGCAAGCAGGCAAAAATATAAACTTATTTGGCTCTAAACACTCTCATGGGTGCGAAAAGTAACTTCCTCAAAGATATTTCGAGAGTAAAAATTTTTGGGCATCCAGTCAAAATTCTCTCTAGATAACACAAATAATAACTCTCTTTTCAAGACTGCAAATGCATCCGCTTATCATTCCCAAGAGCTTCAACTTCTTATACTAAGCATGGAAGCATGTAAAGCACAAAGTGCGTCCTTTCCACACTTTAAAACAAACATCGTCCTCGATGTTCCATACGACGGGTAAAGGAATAAATAGGGGTTCTAAGGATAAACAAGTAAAGATCCCTTTCCACACTTTGGAAATTGCTCTAGGATGTAGGGTATGCATCAAACAATCCTACTAAACATGGTAAACTCTAATATACGCAAACACAAAGCTATAAAGAAATATTTCCACACTTTAAAGATCAAAACGGGGCTTAAAATTAGAAAAGGGATAAGAGGATAAACCAAGTATGCATCCCTCTTTCCACACTTTAGCTTCCAGCATAGGCCTGCTCCCGTTATAGATGCTCTATAAGAAATGGAGACATAACATACAAAAGGGTTTTTCGGAGTACTATTCAGTTATTAAAAGCTGATAGAAATATAAAAGCAATAAAAAACAGAAACATAGATAATAAAGCATGTAAATAAGCAAAATTATTCGAATAGTAATGCAGATAAGTAAAGCAGTTGTAAAGGAAATAACATAAAGCAATAAAAAAAATAAAAGTAAAGCAAAGTAAAGAAGTAAAGAAATAAAAGTCGAAACCCCGCGCGTAGGGATCCTAATGTTTAGATGGGGCCATCAACCAAAGTAACCAATTGTCCAGTTGGACTCAGTATCAAATGTCAAGTGTCAAGATCGAGGACAATCGAAGGAAGGCATCAGTTATCACCGAAGGGCTGGAATTGCCTATCGAATCTAGCTTCGAGCGCAGCAATTCTCCTATCATTTTCTTCCACCGCCCTTCTCATGCGGTTAAGGTCTTCGGTGTGGACATCCTGTCTCGCGGAGATGGATGTAAAGTGACCTTCCTGCCACGTCCGCTGCTCGCGCCAGTAGTTCATCTATTCATCATGGAGCTGCCTGTGAAAGGTCTGCGTCGTATCCCAATCCATGGGGATAGGGCCTTGCTCCTGCGCAGCATCATCCTCCACATTCTCTTCCTCGTCCTCATCATCATCATCATCATCAGAAGCCTCTAGATCAGGTGCATCATCACCGCCCAACCTCATATGCATGGCAAAGAACTCAGCGAGAGTGAAAGCAATTGTGAAACCTTCATCTTTCTCACCCATCAACCGGTCCATAAGGCCCAACCCGTAACACAGTCTCGTAACAAAAGGTCCAATGAACACTGTCTGAACCTTAGGCTTTTGCTGGGTCTGGAGCCACTTTCTAGCTTGAACGCCCATGTTAATGCCAACCTCATTTTCCATGCACCACATATAGAATAAGTCTTGTTTGTAGACCTTGTTGCGATTGGTGGTTCTGCCTGAGAGATTTATAGCAAAGGCTAATCTGATAGCCTTTAGAGCATTGCGAGTGATGAGGTTTGCCTTGAGGTTTGATGAGTTGTACGGGGCATTGTCGGTGATGCTCCTCCAATACTGCCTAGCAACAGCTTCCGAATCAAAGTCCTCCTTAAAGTCCCTAAAATAAGGCATGGACACGCTCACAGCATCATGGAATCCAAGTGTAACACCCAAAGTGTTGACTGACATGCTATAGTGTTTGCCGAATAGAGTGAACAAAATGGACTCTCTTGCATTGTTGACTTCCTTTCGAATCTCCAAGGTCGCCAAAAATTCATAAGTAACAGGGGCATAGGTAGGTCCTCTCCATTCAAACAAATGACGGAGCTGTGAGTGCCTTAGAAGTCCATTTACTTCATCCAAACAACCGAACTCTTTTAAAACATTGTCGTCGAAGTGACGGCCAACGGAAAGCTGCTTCCCCTTGTAGTTATCTACTGTTGTAAGCTGGATGGGTGTCAAGTGTCTTAATGACCTCGACCCACGCTCCTGGGGAGCTTGTTGAGCTGTAGCTTGCTGCCGTGTTCTTGATCTGCTTGATTCATAATGATCGTACTTTGTTTTCTTTGCGATTTCCTTTGCGCGTCCCATCCTACAAATTTAAGAATTTTAACATTCATGGTAATTGGTTTTGAATAATTTTTCCCAAATAAGACACCATTGCATTTGTGTAAAATTCCTTGTCAAGATAATGGATTTCAAACATATAGGGCTAAGAATTTTCGAAAATTTTGCCATAGTTTCTCCTATATTTTGGACAATTCTAGCATAAGAATATCAACAATATCATTCCATTATCACACACATGCAAAAATTCATCATAAGATATTTCAATTTGATAGTCAAATAAGAAGTCAACTCTAAAAGTCAAGAATTTCAAAAAGTCAACTTCATCTTCTTCCCCAAATTCAAAAATTAGGGTTTGAAATTGAAAATTTCAATTTGGGCAATGTAGCATGTGAAAAGTCAAATTGATGGCATATAATAGTTCTACAACAAGTTTACACATCAATTCAAGCATCAATTTCATAATTTAAACAAGAAATCTAACAAACCCATTTGTCATCAATGGTGTTCACACTTAAAGCTCAAAAATACATAACAATCCATCAATGTAATCATCAATAATGAAAGAAAACATCAAAGGATAGTTCAATGAAGCATTATAAACCAATTTAAACATTCAAAATCATGCAAGGGAATGTAGAACAAATTTCACATTCAAGCTCTTCCATACTCATGAATATTCAAGGATAAATAGTTAAAAAGATGAGAAATTACCTTGATGGTGATGTTTTTGATCTTCTTTGAAGTAAAAATAGAATAGATTTCCAAACCTTGAGTATAGGATTCACCTTGCGTGGAGAAGAGAAGAGAAAATAGGGTTTTTAGAGCAAAGTGGCGTGGAATGGCTGAATGAGGGATTTAAACCCGTAGGAGGGCTTCCACACCGGTCACACTCATCTGAGCGTGCGTGGGAGCTCTCTGTCTCACTCCCACGCACGGCTACACGCGTGTGAGTGTGCGTGTGGGCTCTCTGTCTCGTCCACACGCACGGCTACACACGTGTGAGCCCACGTGGCAGTCTCCTGCACTGTTTCCTTCCGGTTTCGGTTTTTCCCTTCATACCTATGTCCGAAATAAGCCTCTCCAAAGCAAATTTTAGCCTCGACTCCTACAAGTTAGTCCTCAAAACATGGTTCCATTTGATTGTAGCAATTTATTATAACGAAAACGTAAAAAAAAAAAAAAACGAAAGCATAAAAACAATGTAAAAACGTTTATTAAAACCTTGGGTTGCCTCCCAAGTAGCGCCACAGTTTACGTCATTGGCTAGACGTATCATACCTTGGTCGAAATCATCCATATTCCTTGGTAGTGGGTAGGAAGCGTTTTGGTACCCACGTGTTTTTCCATGTAAGCTTATCATTTCTCCCACTTCGGTTTTGGTTTCTTCTTCGTCTTTACCTTTGCCCTTTCATCTTCATCAATTCCTTCTTTCATTTTTTCCTTTTTATCATTTGTGGCTTGTCCAGCAAATCTCAGGGTTATTTCACCTGAACTCACGTCTATTCGTGCACGACAAGTAGCTAGAAATGGTCTTCCAAGAATCAAAGATTCATTGGGCTCATTATCACCCATCTTGCAAACAACAAAATCGACAAGCACAAGAAATTTCCCTATTCTTACTAAAACGTCTTCCGCTAAGCCTTCAGGATACCGTGTGGTTCCGTCAGCTAAACGTAGAGTTAGCCTCGTTGGTTTCAAGCATGGTAAGTTCAATTTTTCGAAAAGGTTTGAAGACATGACATTGATAGAAGCACCAAGGTCGGCAAGAGCATTTTGAGGTTCCATGTTCTGTATAGAGCAAGGAATCAACAAAGCTCCAGGGTCGCCCTTCTTTCTGGGGTAACCCTTAGTCAAACAAGCTGAAGATTCCTGGCTTAAGCAAGTAAAATTATCACTACTGTCATCTTCAAATAACTCACGGCATTCTTTGTTATTGAAAAATTTTCGGATAAAAGCATTGATTGTACCTTCTCGAGCCGCGTCTTTTGATCTTTTGATTTTGTCCTGTTGTAGCTCCTTTTCTTTTGGGCATACTTCCGAAGTGATTTCCTCCTTGTTTTCCTTCATTGAGATTGTGCACGAACCGCTCGCATTCTTTAGTTCAAGAGTGGGACTACAAGAGGTAGTCTCATTTCTCTTGTCTTCTACCTTACATTGGCATGTTCCACAAATGGCATCCATTGGATCACATTTCACATGTTCTTCTTCCTTGGCATTAATGGCAATGACTCTCTCTTTCCGATTGTTCTCAGTGTTACTTGGGAGTTGTCCGTAGTGTCGATCCGACATCATCTTAAACATTTGAGAAATTTGATTCTCAATTGTCTTAAGTGTGGCTTTAGACTCTTGTCTAAGACTGGAAATTTCTTGTCGAATTTCTTGAGTAATCTCTTGTTTCATATTTGCTCGATCATTTTTGAGTTCCATGATTGTCCTTGTAAGCCTTTCATCTACTTCACAGATGTCATCCCTTCTTTGTTGAGTAAAGTCAAGTTGAGAGTTGTATTGTGGCCTGAACTGAGTCATTTGATTTCCATTTCCTTGGTTTTGATTGTACATCAGTCTGTTCTTGTCATTCTGTTCATATGCAGGCTTGTTTCCATAGTTGTATTGTCCTCGCGCTTGATATCCATCATTGTTGCTATTGTTCTATCCCTCTCACTGTTTCCAATTATTGTTCGATCTTTGATTTTGTCCATAAGCATTGAAATTGGAGTTCCTTTGGTAATCTACCGCCTCGACTTGCTCAGAAGCAAACGGAGAAGTGCAAATATTTGTATCGTGAGGTCTTCCACAGATGTTACAGTAAAGTGCCAAAGCCATACAGGGCTTGGGCTTTCCTTCCATGTTTTCTACCATAGCTTGTAGCTTTTTGATTTCGTGATTCATTGCTTCTATTTTTGCCTCGCTTGCCACTCGATTATAAACTTCATATATGCCTCCATGATCTCCTCTTCGGTCATACCAACAGGATGTATTTTTAGATATTCTCTCAATCAGTTCTTCAGCTTCTTGTAAGGCTAGGGAGACAAAGGCACCGCTGGAGGATGAGTCAAGCAACATTTTTCCTTCATCTGTTAGCCTTCCATAGAATGAGCTAATCATGTCCCATGGGTGCATCAGATCTTGTGGGCATTGTCTTTTAAGAACCTTGAATCGTCGCCAAGCCTCTCCCAAACTTTCAAGCCTTCCTTGCTTGAATTCTTGTATTAGCCTTCTAATCCTCATGGTTTTGGTAATGGGAAAGAATTCGTTCATGAATTCTCGATGCAATTGTTGCCATGATCTGAAATGATTGTCGTCATGGCTTTCCAACCATAGTGCTGCCTCTCCTATAACTGAGAATGGGAATAATTTGATTCGAACTATTTACTCGCTAACGCCTTCTTGTCTGTACATCCCACATGCTCGTATGAACCTTGTGATGTGTGCGTTGGGATCTTCAGATGGTAATCCCGAATATTGATTGTTCTGAACCAGTGTGAGAATAGTTGGATGCACGTGAAAGTTGACGTTCTCCATTGGGGGTACATAGATCGAGTTGTGCATGTTAAAATCCGGAGTCATGTAATCTGCAATTGATCTTTGTGGTTCTTGAGGATTTCCATAATATTCTTCTTCACGATTGTTCTCTTGATTGTTTGCTCTGTTAGCTTGTGGTTCTTCCAGAATTGGTTCTTCATGGTTAATCGGTATCGGTACTTGTGGATTAATTGGAACTGGGGGTGGATTTGGTACAGTTGTTCCTCTTCCTTGTGGATTTCTTGTTGCGCTTGATGAAGCCATTAGTGATCCTTGGGTATTTTTCCTTCTAGTTGCTCTATTGATTTCAGGAATGTAGGATAGTTGTAACACCCTCAATTTCTACTACTGGAATAAACCATAAATAAACAATCTTTCTTGCTAACCATACTAAAAATAAATGCGGAAGCGAATTCAAACTCTAAACCAATAGGGTGTTATGCCACGCTTGGACCACCACTAAGCCCAAATGCACAGGCTACAAAGGATTTCTATCTATAAATCAAATTACAACATTTCACTATCGATAATACAATTCAATTATAATACAATAAATCATATCCTAACTAAACCATTATGCCCAGAACTTCTCCAAGAGTACTAAATCTATGCCGCGCTCTCAAAACGAATCACTTTACACCATGTCCTGAAAATAACAAGGTTTCAAAACACAAACAACATTAGCATAAAAATGCTAAGTAAGGTTCACTTTGCCCCGTAAAATAATTACGACATTTATAGTTTTGAAAATATATATACTTTGTAAATAAGTTTTTAAGACTTGGATAGCCACACTTAGAAAGCATTTAGCCAAAGCTTTGAAAAGTCATTTTCAGAAGAGTTTATAAAGTGTTTTTAGACAACATCTCATCAAGTAAGGAAACTTTCAAAGAAAGGGTTTTCAAAATAAGGGAGGAGGTTCTAAAAGTTTAACTCACACAAGAATAATAGAGTTATCAACATGAGAGTTTAATATCAACATCATAATTAATACTTATAGTTTATATTCCAAAAATAGTTTTTCCCCATGATAAAGTAGGCACTAAAGCCATTAAACATTCCATTCAAAATACTACTATAACTCATATAAATAATAGGTATCCCCAGATAGTAATATTTGCCAACTTCAAAGCGTTATAGCTAATTTATAAATCATTTATAGTTACTTTCAAAACATAGTAGCAATCATATAAGCCACTTAAGGCATAAAGCTTACTCAAAATCCTTTCCAAAATACATATATTAGTATGGAGGATTTCAAATAATATTGCTCAACATCATATGATTGGTGAAATACTCATTTCAAAGCATAATCATTTCTATTAACCATTTCCAAGGTATATATATAATTCAATTATGGAGGATATAATGTCCATCTATTCTCGTAAACATTTTCAAAATGTAATATAGATATGGAGGAGCTCATACCATAATACAATTTTACTCATCTCAAAGTATAGACTTTCTCATAAGTCATTCTCAAAAACATATATGTCAATAATCATAGCTAGGGAGGAATTCAATTTATATTTCTCAAATATCCATATATCATAATAAATAAGTGGAGGTATCCCAATCGAAATCAATCACAATATCACAACAGTGGGGCAGGGACATCATCTCAGTGAAGCCCTATGTGAACAGCAACCCTCTACTGAACACATCACACAACCCCCACTTTACCACAGGTAGAAACAGGACCACTACCTTAAGTGTGCACAGTACCCCCTAACTGGGATTCCAAGCCCAGCGGGTAGTAAACCAGTCCTAGTAACCCAGGATTATTTCTACCAGGTTACCCCTTAAATACTAACCCAGGATTATTTCTACCGGGTTTAATTCCAACATAGGGCCTTAGCCCACATCACAATCCACACAGAAAGGGATAAACCTCCAAAATAAGTACATTTTTATATATAATTCCTCCAAATAATAATAGTAATAATACAAAATGAATTTTTATAAACATTCTCATTTGCCCGTAGGCTATTCAAATATAGTTTTCAAAATACCATAGAGGTATATATAACCCATCAATATCCACACTCTTTCAAAATAGACTTTATCTCCACAATAATATTTATCATCCACGTAAGACACATATATATTTTCCAACATAGTCTTTACCCTCCAAAAATAGATATATATGCTCTAAAATAATACATTTTTACATATATTAATCGTAGATTACCAAATATTAGCTTTCTAAAAAAAAAGAGTCTCTATTGAGCTTATAATAATAAAATACAAGAATATCTCACGAAACATAAATTTCCCAAAATGTAAACCATTTTCTTAAAATGGTATAATTATACATAATTTTAGGTACATATGCTTTCCAGCCACATATTTTCTCAAAGTACATAATATTTTCAATTATAGATACTAAGTATATCAAACTAAGAAATATGTAAAGTATAAACCCTTTTCAAAATAATAATTTATAAGTACACAACTCTAAAACATTTTATATAATAATTTATTAAATCAAAATAATTTCAAAGGTGTTATAGTAGCTTAATTGGAAGGAACTCAACTTATTAAGCTTGAGATCCAGTGTTCAAATCCCACTGTCTAAGAATTATAAAGTGTTTTGTAAGTGTGGTATATATATGACTCAAAGGCTGCTGGTAATTAACACTAGAATTTCGTATATGTCAAATATATATAATGCCTTCAACTTCACGCCAAAATTGTAGAGAAATAGCAGTATTGTCCAATTTGAATCACAAATGTATATATATATATACAAGATTTGAGCCATTAACAACACCAATACATAAAATATTTATATACACATATACATAGACTTCATAAATTAGAACACAAAATAGGGCAAAATTAAATTTGGGCATCCATGAAACCTTACCTCTAAAGTTATCTTCTTCTAGCAAAATCCATTCCTAAGCTCTTCCTCCACAACCATTCTTCCTCCTTCTCGGATTCAATAGCCCTAATCCACTCATTCTCAAATCAAACCAAAACCCACACAAGAACAACATCACAATCAACCCTAATAAGCTATCAAAGGAAAAGAAATGGAGAAAAAGAAAGGAAGCTTACCAATGGATCAAGGTTTTCTATTTTGGAAGAGGAGCTCTTGAAAAAGTTGAAGGAAATGGAGCTACGTGGGTGAAGATGGAGAAAGAAGAAGCTGCGAAATGTTTTCTTACCCAGGAAGAAAAATGAACAATGCCTATTTATATAACTAGTTTGGTTAGGCTTAGATACTAAAAATCATATTTTTATTTTGGAGTTGGGTTAGGAGAATTGGGCAAGTAGTTGGGCCTAAAATAATTAGATTATTTAGGCTCAAGAAAATATAATTTGGACTTAGGAATATTTTGGGCTCAAGCAAAGTCATTGGACTTAGGAAGAAAATTATTTAGACTAGAAAAGTTTGATAGTTATAAAAATGATGTTGGCAGGCTCTTCTCAGATAGATTTTGGATAAAAAATTTTTAGATCATAAAATAGTTTATTTAAAGTCTAAAACAAAATAATCGATTTTAATAGCAATTAAGCTAAAAATATTTATGATTGAAAAATAAATTTTATTTTTGAAAGTATTTGTATTAAAATAATATCACTTATTTGGAATAATTTTACGGGGTATTACAGTAGTAAACATTGATTTCCTTTTGCTCGCGTGTGCATTCACCTAGTAAGATTATCAATGAAACAAAAATTTCCACAATTGACTAGAAGTAGTCAATTGGGTTAGTAGCAAAAACAAATAAAAATAAAACAAAATTAAACGGAATGGATTAACATTGCTCAAATCTAGCATTCATGCAATCAAAGTTAACAAAAACATTTTGACAGGACTTGCGTGCATAGGGTGAAATGTCAAAAGATATTTGTATGATAAAACGGAAAGTTAGTGACTCCCCGAGTGTTCTCGAAGGAAGGACGTGGAGGTGTGTCAAGTGTTCGGGAGTTTACTTGATTGGGTCATGCATTGGATTCGAGTGTGGTGAAGGGTGGATTGTGAGTGAAAGGAGTTCATTTGGTTTGGTTTGAGTGCAAGAGAGTAGAGTAAAGTAAAAAGATTTGTAAATATGTGAAAAGGGGTAGGGATTAGATAGTGTTCATGGATGATGCATCGTAGTGTGACTAAGGTAATGGATCGGGGATTGCTAGGATATTGTCTATTCAAGAGTGTGTTGTCTTAGTCCTTTTCCACCCTTGTGTACTAAGGTTTTGTGTTGTCTTAGTCCTTTTCCACCCTTGTGTACTAAGGTTTCTTGACTAAGGAGTGCCTACAAGCATCCATGTACTAAGGTTTCTTGACTAAGGAGTGCCTACAAGCATCCAAGTACTAAGGTTTCTTGACTAAGGAGTGCCTACAAGCATCCAAAGCCTAAGGTTTCTTGACTAAGGAGTGCCTACAAGCATCCAAAGCCCTAAGAGGAATTTTATCAAACACATAAGCTACACACTATCCTATTGTTCTTTTGAGAAGTCCATAGGAACTATGATTGTGTAAAGCTTCAAATCCTAACTCTAATCAAAGACATGAAAGAGTCAAGAGCTCAATCTCTCATCTAGATTGGCCAGATCCAAACAAGATCTCATCAAAACAACAATCAAAAGACAAGAATAGATAATCCATCAACACAAACATATAGATCCAAGATGTAGAAATAAGATCATTACACTAGCAACATTCAATCGCACAATCCAAATCCCAAGATTAAACTAGCCACTCATGATATGAAATTCAACACAAAAGCCAATTTAATCTAAGAACAAGATAACTAAAATTATAGAAATGAATTAGAAATCACCTAGAGAGAAGAAGATCTTCAATCCAAGCTTGTTGTCTTGCTACAATGGAGATTGATCTAATCTAAAAAACTAAGAAAAATGGAGAAAGTTCTCCAAAAGAAAAACTAAGAAAGGGAAAACTAAATTCTGGGGATCCTCTCTGAAAATTCATCAAAGGGGTTTAAATAGTCTCCGAAAAGCAACCCTAGACGAAAATTCGCGCAGCACCGTCTCCACACCATCCACACGCGTGTGAGTAGCGTGGGAGCTTACTGGATTATTTCCACGCACGCTCACACGCGTGTGGCTATCCAGTTTGGTCCTTCGGGGCTCCGTTCTTGCCTGGTTCGTTCTTTGAACTCAACTTTTGCTCATATTTGCTCCCGGTGTGAGTTATGTTATATTTGGTTACTACCTTTTATTATTATTTACTTAACATATGCTGTTTATTCCTGTGGTTGTAATATAGTCTTAATAGCTCTCCATTAGAATAGGCAAGTCCTTAGAAGATTATTGTATATAAGACTCTCTCTCTGTTGTATTGTTTGATGCATTTCAAAACACTTTACTAATCTGGTATCAGAGGCGTAAGGTAAGCGATTGTTCCACTTTTCCCGATCAACCTTTCCGATCCTCCACTGCGTCTCGCACATGGCAGCGCCTTCGCCGACTGATGGAGCTCTCACCGTAGCCACCAGCCCATCGCCAGTGCCTCCTCCCTCACTCACGGCGGTGCACCATTACGTTTCAGTAAAGTTGACATCCCGCAACTACCTCCATTGGCGAACCCAATTGGTGCCCTTCCTCCGTGGACAGGGCTTGCTTGGTTTCCTCGACGGCTCGCACCCGTGCCCACCGGCGGCCGTCTCCCCACCACCGGCTGCGTCGTCTTCAACCACTGCACAGCCGCCAACCAATCCGGCGTATCACGCCTGGATCCAACAGGATCAAAGTATCCTATCTCTGTTAACCTCGTCGCTCACCGACGAGGTTATGTACCTCGCCGTCGGCAGGTCCACCGCCCGGGAGGTTTGGGAAGCCATCAACGCCGCCCTTGCGTTATCCTCAAGATCCTGCTGTTTAAGCTTGCTAGGTCAATTCCAGACCTTACGACAGCGGAATCAATCACCGGCCGAATACCTTGGAAGGGCGCAGATGATCGNCTTGTGTACTAAGGTTTCTTGACTAAGGAGTGCCTACAAGCATCCAAAGCCCTAAGAGGAATTTTATCAAACACATAAGCTACACACTATCCTATTGTTCTTTTGAGAAGTCCATAGGAACTATGATTGTGTAAAGCTTCAAATCCTAACTCTAATCAAAGACATGAAAGAGTCAAGAGCTCAATCTCTCATCTAGATTGGCCAGATCCAAACAAGATCTCATCAAAACAACAATCAAAAGACAAGAATAGATAATCCATCAACACAAACATATAGATCCAAGATGTAGAAATAAGATCATTACACTAGCAACATTCAATCGCACAATCCAAATCCCAAGATTAAACTAGCCACTCATGATATGAAATTCAACACAAAAGCCAATTTAATCTAAGAACAAGATAACTAAAATTATAGAAATGAATTAGAAATCACCTAGAGAGAAGAAGATCTTCAATCCAAGCTTGTTGTCTTGCTACAATGGAGATTGATCTAATCTAAAAAACTAAGAAAAATGGAGAAAGTTCTCCAAAAGAAAAACTAAGAAAGGGAAAACTAAATTCTGGGGATCCTCTCTGAAAATTCATCAAAGGGGTTTAAATAGTCTCCGAAAAGCAACCCTAGACGAAAATTCGCGCAGCACCGTCTCCACACCATCCACACGCGTGTGAGTAGCGTGGGAGCTTACTGGATTATTTCCACGCACGCTCACACGCGTGTGGCTATCCAGTTTGGTCCTTCGGGGCTCCGTTCTTGCCTGGTTCGTTCTTTGAACTCAACTTTTGCTCATATTTGCTCCCGGTGTGAGTTATGTTATATTTGGTTACTACCTTTTATTATTATTTACTTAACATATGCTGTTTATTCCTGTGGTTGTAATATAGTCTTAATAGCTCTCCATTAGAATAGGCAAGTCCTTAGAAGATTATTGTATATAAGACTCTCTCTCTGTTGTATTGTTTGATGCATTTCAAAACACTTTACTAATCTGGTATCAGAGGCGTAAGGTAAGCGATTGTTCCACTTTTCCCGATCAACCTTTCCGATCCTCCACTGCGTCTCGCACATGGCAGCGCCTTCGCCGACTGATGGAGCTCTCACCGTAGCCACCAGCCCATCGCCAGTGCCTCCTCCCTCACTCACGGCGGTGCACCATTACGTTTCAGTAAAGTTGACATCCCGCAACTACCTCCATTGGCGAACCCAATTGGTGCCCTTCCTCCGTGGACAGGGCTTGCTTGGTTTCCTCGACGGCTCGCACCCGTGCCCACCGGCGGCCGTCTCCCCACCACCGGCTGCGTCGTCTTCAACCACTGCACAGCCGCCAACCAATCCGGCGTATCACGCCTGGATCCAACAGGATCAAAGTATCCTATCTCTGTTAACCTCGTCGCTCACCGACGAGGTTATGTACCTCGCCGTCGGCAGGTCCACCGCCCGGGAGGTTTGGGAAGCCATCAACGCCGCCCTTGCGTTATCCTCAAGATCCTGCTGTTTAAGCTTGCTAGGTCAATTCCAGACCTTACGACAGCGGAATCAATCACCGGCCGAATACCTTGGAAGGGCGCAGATGATCGTGGAAGCACTGTCGTTGGCCGACCATCCTCTTTCCCCCGATGAACAGGTGCTCTACGCTCTCCGTGGCCTCCGTCCTGAGTATCGATCGATGGCGAGCGCCTTGACGGTTTCCACAGCGACGGTGACTCTCGCCTAGCTCGCGGATCACCTCCAGAATCAAGAGTTTATTAACTCTGAGGATTTCCAACCTTCTGATGCCGCTGCTCCGATGCAGAACTCTGTTGCGCTGTATGCAGGTCGCGGCAGAGGTCGTTCGGATTCCGACGGGCGCCATTCTGGTAACAACCGCGGCCATCAATGGCGTGGCAGGGGCAACTCCGGCCGAGGTGGTCGAGGCGGTGGCGGTCCCCGCTGTCAGATATGCAGATCGCATGGTCACATTGCGGTCGACTATTTTAAGCGCTATGATGACCGGCCGGCTCCCCGCGCAAACGTCGCCGTCGAAGCTGAAAATCACCATGCAGTGAACGACGCATGGTACCCTGATACGAGTGCCTCCACCCACGCGACGCCGAACGAAAACATGCTGCATCAATCGGATCCCTACAATGGCGGTGACGTACTCAAAGTCGGCAATGGCGTAGGTTTGGCAATCTCGAGCATCGGCCATGCAGTGATTCCATCTCAGTCCAAACACCTATCTATGTTTAATATTTTATGTGTCCCGAAATTGTCGTTACCTCTACTATCTGTATTTAAATTCACAAACGAAAACAATGTCTTTTTTGAATTTCACAATAACTGTTTTGTTGTGAAGGATTCCAAAACTCGGGAGGTTCTTCTTAGAGGGTTAACGGTGGGCGGCCTCTACAAGCTGTCGATTCCAAGGTCACATTTTGCGTTCCTGTCCACTTGAGCCTCACCCACCATTTGGCATCAAAGGCTTGGGCATCCGCATGGTCAAGTTTTGAGTCGGGTTCTCCAACAATGTCCTGTTAGTTCTAATAATTTTAGAATGCAAAATCTTTGTACAGCGTGCCAACTTGGAAAATCGGCACGCTTTCCTCTAGATAGGGTTCCGAATAATAGTCAAAATGTTCTAGATTTGCTTTACACGGACATCTGGGGTCCGTCACCGGTCATTTCGTCTACCGGTTCCCGTTACTTTGTACTTTTTGTAGATGATTACTCTCGGTACTGCTGGTTTTATCCCTTACGGTTAAAATCAGATATTTATAAAATTTTTGAGTCTTTTCGGGTAATGGTAGAACGACGGTTTTCCCATTCTATCAAAGCCATACAGTCCGACTTAGGGGGTGAATACCTCCGGCTTCACAAAACGTTTGAAACACTTAGCATATTTCATAGGCAATCGTGCGCGTACACCCACGAACAAAATGGCCGTGTCGAGCGCCGCAATCGACATATAGTTGAAACTGGACTAGCTCTATTAGCAAATAGTTCCACTCCACAAATATATTGGGACTTTGCCTTTGAAACAGCCACTCACCTAATAAACTGTCTTCCTTCAGCCTCTATAAGTTTCGACAGTCCTCACTACCGTCTATTCAAAACTCAGCCCACATATACGTTTTTCCGTGTCTTTGGCTGTCAGTGTTTTCCATATTTACGTCCCTATAATCGACATAAAATGGAATACCGGTCTGCGTCCTGTGTCTTCTTAGGTTACCCCGTTTCTTTTAGGGGATATCGCTGCATGGATCTGAAAACTGGGGCTGTCTATATCTGTCGTCACGTCCGCTTTAATGAATCTGTTTTTCCTTTTGGTTCTACTTTACAGGTTGAATCAGTACAGGAATCAACATCCTTGGGGTATATCTCCTATTACGGTACCTGGGCCATTAGCAGATGTTTCTACAGCCATACCACTGAATCAGGATCCTCCTCCACTGGAGCTGCAAGCACCTTCTGAATCACAGTCTAAGCCTGACCAAAATCAGACTACAGTCCATCAAAATGATGGGCATGCCATGCGAACACGCCGCAAACCCCGCGGAACAGGTGAGCAGTTTTACGCCCTTACTACCTCGGTTGAGCCAACGTGTTACTCCCAAGCCGTTGGTCATCCTCAGTGGCGTGATGCCATGGACCAAGAATTCAATGCTTTGCTCCACAACAACACCTGGAAATTGGTTCCACCTGACCCAAATATGAATGTCATTGGCTGCAAGTGGGTCTTTAGAATCAAGAGGAAGGCAGATGGTTCACTTGAGCGTCACAAAGCCCGGTTAGTAGCAAAAGGCTTTAATCAGGTCGCTGGAGAGGACTTCTTTGACACCTTCAGCCCAGTAGTCAAGCCAACCACGATCAGGTTACTGTTTTCACTAGCTGTCTCAAACAATTGGGTCTTACGGCAACTAGACGTCCACAATGCGTTTTTAAATGGGCATTTGTCCGAGACAGTGTATATGAAACAACCACCAGGATACGAGGACCCCATACATCCAACACATGTTTGCTATCTTCAACGCTCTCTCTACGGCCTTAAACAAGCGCCTCGTGCATGGTTCAAACGGCTGCACGAGTTTCTGAGTTCCGCAGGGTTTTCTGCTTCCAAAACAGAAGTCTCTCTCTTCTACTACACAGCAGGCGCTTCCAGGGTCTATTTGTTGGTTTACGTCGATGACATTATAATGCTTGGCAATGACGGGTCATTGATTGATAAACTACTCCTTCGGCTATCCGACACCTTTAAAATTCGGGACTTAGGTGCACCTAGTTTTTTCTTGGGCATCGAAACTATTACTACGTCTCATGGGATCCTATTATCGTAGCGTCGCTATATGAGTGACATTCTGAAACGGGCTGGGATGACAGATTGCAAAGCTCTGGCTACTCCAGCTTCCACAACTCAGCCAGTCGCTCTATCCGATGATACTTTTGACAATCCGACTCAATACCGCCGCATTGTGGGTGCCCTGCAATATCTTACTATCACTAGACCTGATCTCTCCTACTCGATTAACCGGCTCTGTCAGTTCATGCACTCTCCGACTGCCGACCATTGGGGTCTCCTAAAGCGGGTACTTCGGTATGTCAAGGGCACTCAACAGTTTGGTCTCAGGTTATCTCCTTCTACGTCCACGGAATTACATGCTTTAATTTGGTATCAGAGCCATGCAAAAGATCATGAGTTCGAATCTCCGCGTCACCCACAAAAAGAGACTTCCACGTGTTGCGCTCGGAAATCCACCGCACACGTTGAGGGGACGTGTGAGCATAAATATAATATGTGCAGTCCAACTACCAGTTTAGGCTTTTAGTTGGGATGGAGCACATGCTCTAATTTCCGGGACTCTTGTTTTACCTTCTTTAGGCTAAAAGTAGCTTCTGTGTGTCAATTAGTGATTTTCAAGCATTTATGAGCATAATTCACCATGTAAGGATGCTATAAACGTGATAAAACACCCTAATATGTGCTTGATTTAAGGGTATCTCGGAGGCTTATCAATATATATATACATATATGTATGTATATATATATATATACATATATATATATGTATGTATATATATATATATACATACATATATACATACATATATATATATATATATATACATATACGTATATATATATGTATGTATATATATATATGTATATATGTATGTATATATATACATATATGTATGTATTTGGATCTAGTGAGACCACCTCTTTTAGACGAGATCATGAGATTAAATGCTGGTCATTTATTGTCTTTTTTTAATGGTACAGATTTGATGGGATTTTTAGATTATTTTAAGTAATTATGGTATGAAGAGGGGTTGTTTAGTCTTTTTACAATTTAGTGTATTTATTACCATTTTAATTTAAGTTTTATTTTAATTGTTTCCATTTATTTGATTAGTGTTTCCAATTCCCAGCCATAGCTTCCCATTTGATTTTGTCTTCTTTTTTTGCATTTGAAAGTCATGTTCATATTAACGCACGCATCTACCACTGAATTTGCGCACACACAATTGCGTTGCACACACCATTACACACCCACGCACATACAGTCATTGACAAATACACGCATCAATTTATTGCACCAGTAAAATGCAACGCACAGACTTCAGTGTTAGAACCAGCAACACTAACTCTGTAATTGTTCGTTAGTCAGGTGCATAAAGTCAATTGTTTCAATTAATTCGTGGTCTTTGTAACTTTGTTGTACTTGTTACACCCAATCACATTTGCACAAACAACCAAGAACGATCGCACACACGTCACGAAGGTCCACATGCAAGATTCATGTTCTAGCAGACTTATGCACCCACCTGAATTCACGAATGCACACATCTACGAATCACATTATATTAAAAAAAACGTGATTGATCATGTGTGTCTGTTAAAATATTCTCATAAACATGGAATGAACACTTTACCCCTCAAATTAACCTAATACACTCGAATCAAGGTTACACCAACCTACTAGACCAGTCACACACGCCACTAAAAAGGTCACATGTTAGAATCCTATACAAACAGTCTTTTGCACACACCTAACACAATGAATGCACACACCTACGAACCATAAATAGATTAAAAGTTCAGACCAAACATCTAATTTATTTTCATTCTTTTGTCTCACGGTTTTCCTATTATCATCACACAATATATATATATAATGGTTTACCATTATTAGGATCCTTAATATATGGAAATTATTATATTTCATTTATTTCAATTTTCAAATATTATAATCAAATTACAATTCCATCCTTATGAATTAATTTTGTCGTAATATAATTGATATTTTAATATCAATCCTAACCATTCATTCCATTTTTATAAATGGTTGAGATGGGATCTCATGATCTCATCTAATAGGGTGATCTCATAGGATCCAGCCCCATATATGTATACATATATATATATATATATACATATACATATATGTATACATATACATATATGTATACATATACATATATGTATGTACATACATATATATATACATATATATATACATATGTATATATATGTACATATGTTATGTATATATATGTACATATGTATTATGTATATATATGTACATATGTATATATATATATATGTACATATGTATGTATGTACATATGTATATATATATACATATGTACATACATACATATGTACATACATACATATATATGTACATATATGTACATATATATGTATATGTATACATATGTATACATATATGTATTATATGTACATACATATATGTATACATATGTATGTACATATATATGTATGTACATATATGTATACATATGTATACATATACATATATATGTACATATATGTACATATATATGTATGTATGTACATATATATATATATATATATATATATATATGGCAAAAGCGTCATCCCGCACCATCAACCAATCACGATTATTCATCTCGCACCATGATCTATAATAAGTGATTATTCGAGATGGGGTAAATGGGGATAACATATAAAGTCTAGGTCCAAATGCACTACCTCAGTCTCACCATTCAAATATTGTAGCCTAGGTGTTTTCACAAAGTTACCACCATGGTGAATTATTAATTCCACAGAGTCAATCATCCTAAGAAAAAGAACCAAACATATTCAATAAACCTACCCATCACTATGCAGGACCACAATTATAAACATAAAAGCATGGACCACAGACCACACTTTATGGCTTTATACACAGCAAAGAGACAAAATTTAGGCTGCAACCCACTGTATTCGCGACCAAAAAGATAAAGAAAGTAGACCCCACTGTATCAAAAGCATAAAATTATGTATTCAAACCAGGACCAACCACATAATTCAAGGGAATCTGCCAGTTCTCGGGTATTTAAGGGAGTCTTTCAGTTCACAGTTAAATGCCATATGAACACCAACAATGTCGTACCTTAGATGCCGATTGCACAGTTACTTGTCGGAGGGAAGAATTGCGACTCGTCAATTGGGTCTAGTCGCTGCAGTCAAATAGAAGTAGTAGGGAAGAATTGACTCGTCGATTCGGATGGATTACACTGTGCATTAGCCGATTTTGATGGAAGATTTGCGACTCATCGATTCGGACTGGGTAACGTTGATTTCGTCGGGAAGATTGCGTGGGTGTCGTCGATTTAGGGCTTATTCGACTACCGTCTCATACTGTCGTGTTTATTGTTTAGGGCTTATTCGACTACCGTATCTTACTGTCGTGTTTATTGTTTTTTATTTTATTTTATAATCCTACATGGACTACATCACACAGAAATTACAGCCAACTTATTAACAAAAACGCCACATAAGCTTTGAAACCGGTGATATGTCATCCACAATACCGAAAAACCTACAAAATATGCTAGGCGGAAAAAAAAATTAGTTGATGGNATTAGTTGATGGCTCGAATAATCACTTATTATAGATCATGGTGCGAGATGAATAATCGTGATTGGTTGATGGTGCGGGATGACGCTTTTGCCATATATATATATATATATATATATATATATGTACATACATACATATATATGTACATATATGTACATATATATGTATATGTATACATATGTATACATATATGTACATACATATATATGTACATACATATGTATACATATATGTATGTACCATATATGTATATATGCATATACATATATGTACATATATACATATATATGTATGTATGTACATATGTATGTATGTACATATGTATATATATACATATGTACATACATACATATGTACATATATATATATATACATATGTACATATATACATAATACATATGTACATATATATAATACATATGTACATATATATACATATATATATATATATGTATATATATATGTATGTACATACATATATGTATATGTATACATATATGTATATGTATACATATATGTATATGTATATATATATATATATATGTATACATATATGGGGCTGGATCCTATGAGATCACCCTATTAGATGAGATCATGAGATCCCATCTCAACCATTTATAAAAATGGAATGAATGGTTAGGATTGATATTAAAATATCAATTATATTACGACAAAATTAATTCATAAGGATGGAATTGTAATTTGATTATAATATTTGAAAATTGAAATAAATGAAATATAATAATTTCCATATATTAAGGATCCTAATAATGGTAACCATTATATATATATATTGTGTGATGATAATAGGAAAACCGTGAGACAAAAGAATGAAAATAAATTAGATGTTTGGTCTGAACTTTTAATCTATTTATGGTTCGTAGGTGTGTGCATTCATTGTGTTAGGTGTGTGCAAAAGACTGTTTGTATAGGATTCTAACATGTGACCTTTTAGTGGCGTGTGTGACTGGTCTAGTAGGTTGGTGTAACCTTGATTCGAGTGTATTAGGTTAATTTGAGGGGTAAAGTGTTCATTCCATGTTTATGAGAATATTTTAACAGACACACATGATCAATCACGTTTTTTTTAATATAATGTGATTCGTAGATGTGTGCATTCGTGAATTCAGGTGGGTGCATAAGTCTGCTAGAACATGAATCTTGCATGTGGACCTTCGTGACGTGTGTGCGATCGTTCTTGGTTGTTTGTGCAAATGTGATTGGGTGTAACAAGTACAACAAAGTTACAAAGACCACGAATTAATTGAAACAATTGACTTTATGCACCTGACTAACGAACAATTACAGAGTTAGTGTTGCTGGTTCTAACACTGAAGTCTGTGCGTTGCATTTTACTGGTGCAATAAATTGATGCGTGTATTTGTCAATGACTGTATGTGGTGGGTGTGTAATGGTGTGTGCAACGCAATTGTGTGTGCGCAAATTCAGTGGTAGATGCGTGCGTTAATATGAACATGACTTTCAAATGCAAAAAAAGAAGACAAAATCCAAAAATGTATGTATGTACATATATATATATATATATATATATATATATGGCAAAAGCGTCATCCCGCACCATCAACCAATCACGATTATTCATCTCGCACCATGATCTATAATAAGTGATTATTCGAGCCATCAACTAATTTTTTTTTTCCGCCTAGCATATTTTGTAGGTTTTTCGGTATTGTGGATGACATATCACCGGTTTCAAAGCTTATGTGGCGTTTTTGTATGGGGTAAATGGGGATAACATATAAAGTCTAGGTCCAAATGCACTACCTCAGTCTCACCATTCAAATATTGTAGCCTAGGTGTTTTCACAAAGTTACCACCATGGTGAATTATTAATTCCACAGAGTCAATCATCCTAAGAAAAAGAACCAAACATATTCAATAAACCTACCCATCACTATGCAGGACCACAATTATAAACATAAAAGCATGGACCACAGACCACACTTTATGGCTTTATACACAGCAAAGAGACAAAATTTAGGCTGCAACCCACTGTATTCGCGACCAAAAAGATAAAGAAAGTAGACCCCACTGTATCAAAAGCATAAAATTATGTATTCAAACCAGGACCAACCACATAATTCAAGGGAATCTGCCAGTTCTCGGGTATTTAAGGGAGTCTTTCAGTTCACAGTTAAATGCCATATGAACACCAACAATGTCGTACCTTAGATGCCGATTGCACAGTTACTTGTCGGAGGGAAGAATTGCGACTCGTCAATTGGGTCTAGTCGCTGCAGTCAAATAGAAGTAGTAGGGAAGAATTGACTCGTCGATTCGGATGGATTACACTGTGCATTAGCCGATTTTGATGGAAGATTTGCGACTCATCGATTCGGACTGGGTAACGTTGATTTCGTCGGGAAGATTGCGTGGGTGTCGTCGATTTAGGGCTTATTCGACTACCGTCTCATACTGTCGTGTTTATTGTTTAGGGCTTATTCGACTACCGTATCTTACTGTCGTGTTTATTGTTTTTTATTTTATTTTATAATCCTACATGGACTACATCACACAGAAATTACAGCCAACTTATTA
>NC_044927.1:16784023-16794634 GCF_003576645.1 Ipomoea triloba
TTGATGGTGCGGGATGACGCTTTTGCCATATATATATATATATATATATATATATATGTACATACATACATATATATGTACATATATGTACATATATATGTATATGTATACATATGTATACATATATGTACATACATATATATGTACATACATATGTATACATATATGTATGTACATATATGTATATATGCATATACATATATGTACATATATTACATATATATGTATGTATGTACATATGTATGTATGTACATATGTATATATATACATATGTACATACATACATATGTACATATATATATATATACATATGTACATATATACATAATACATATGTACATATATATAATACATATGTACATATATATACATATATATATATATATGTATATATATATGTATGTACATACATATATGTATATGTATACATATATGTATATGTATACATATATGTATATGTATATATATATATATATATGTATACATATATGGGGCTGGATCCTATGAGATCACCCTATTAGATGAGATCATGAGATCCCATCTCAACCATTTATAAAAATGGAATGAATGGTTAGGATTGATATTAAAATATCAATTATATTACGACAAAATTAATTCATAAGGATGGAATTGTAATTTGATTATAATATTTGAAAATTGAAATAAATGAAATATAATAATTTCCATATATTAAGGATCCTAATAATGGTAACCATTATATATATATATTGTGTGATGATAATAGGAAAACCGTGAGACAAAAGAATGAAAATAAATTAGATGTTTGGTCTGAACTTTTAATCTATTTATGGTTCGTAGGTGTGTGCATTCATTGTGTTAGGTGTGTGCAAAAGACTGTTTGTATAGGATTCTAACATGTGACCTTTTTAGTGGCGTGTGTGACTGGTCTAGTAGGTTGGTGTAACCTTGATTCGAGTGTATTAGGTTAATTTGAGGGGTAAAGTGTTCATTCCATGTTTATGAGAATATTTTAACAGACACACATGATCAATCACGTTTTTTTTAATATAATGTGATTCGTAGATGTGTGCATTCGTGAATTCAGGTGGGTGCATAAGTCTGCTAGAACATGAATCTTGCATGTGGACCTTCGTGACGTGTGTGCGATCGTTCTTGGTTGTTTGTGCAAATGTGATTGGGTGTAACAAGTACAACAAAGTTACAAAGACCACGAATTAATTGAAACAATTGACTTTATGCACCTGACTAACGAACAATTACAGAGTTAGTGTTGCTGGTTCTAACACTGAAGTCTGTGCGTTGCATTTTACTGGTGCAATAAATTGATGCGTGTATTTGTCAATGACTGTATGTGGTGGGTGTGTAATGGTGTGTGCAACGCAATTGTGTGTGCGCAAATTCAGTGGTAGATGCGTGCGTTAATATGAACATGACTTTCAAATGCAAAAAAAGAAGACAAAATCCAAAACCAATCACGATTATTCATCTCGCACCATGATCTATAATAAGTGATTATTCGAGCCATCAACTAATTTTTTTTTTCCGCCTAGCATATTTTGTAGGTTTTTCGGTATTGTGGATGACATATCACCGGTTTCAAAGCTTATGTGGCGTTTTTGTTAATAAGTTGGCTGTAATTTCTGTGTGATGTAGTCCATGTAGGATTATAAAATAAAATAAAAAACAATAAACACGACAGTAAGATACGGTAGTCGAATAAGCCCTAAACAATAAACACGACAGTATGAGACGGTAGTCGAATAAGCCCTAAATCGACGACACCCACGCAATCTTCCCGACGAAATCAACGTTACCCAGTCCGAATCGATGAGTCGCAAATCTTCCATCAAAATCGGCTAATGCACAGTGTAATCCATCCGAATCGACGAGTCAATTCTTCCCTACTACTTCTATTTGACTGCAGCGACTAGACCCAATTGACGAGTCGCAATTCTTCCCTCCGACAAGTAACTGTGCAATCGGCATCTAAGGTACGACATTGTTGGTGTTCATATGGCATTTAACTGTGAACTGAAAGACTCCCTTAAATACCCGAGAACTGGCAGATTCCCTTGAATTATGTGGTTGGTCCTGGTTTGAATACATAATTTTATGCTTTTGATACAGTGGGGTCTACTTTCTTTATCTTTTTGGTCGCGAATACAGTGGGTTGCAGCCTAAATTTTGTCTCTTTGCTGTGTATAAAGCCATAAAGTGTGGTCTGTGGTCCATGCTTTTATGTTTATAATTGTGGTCCTGCATAGTGATGGGTAGGTTTATTGAATATGTTTGGTTCTTTTTCTTAGGATGATTGACTCTGTGGAATTAATAATTCACCATGGTGGTAACTTTGTGAAAACACCTAGGCTACAATATTTGAATGGTGAGACTGAGGTAGTGCATTTGGACCTAGACTTTATATGTTATCCCCATTTACTTAAATGTATGACTGACCAAAGATATGGAAAAATAGTCTCACTTACATACAAGTTGCCCTCTGAACCCTTTGAAGCTTTAAAACTATTAAACAATGATGTTAGTAGTCTACACTTAGCCCATATTAGTAGTCAACATAAAAAGTGTGAGATTTATGTTGAACATGGAATAGATGAACCTCAAGTAATTGGTTTATGTTTACCGGGGCATGAAGGGGGTGAAACTCAAGGTGAGGATGAGTTTGAGGAAGAAGTAGGGGGTGAGCATGGGGGGAGTGAATTTGAGGGAGATGCTGAAATTGTGAGTGAAGAAGAGACAAATGTTGATATTGAGAGTGAGGGTGAAAGTGACACTGAGGGTGAAAGTGACACTAACATTGAGCAGGGAGTTGGCAGTGATAGTGACCAAGAGAGGGAGCATAACAGTATTCCAAATCAGGGCAGGGATAAGAGAAAAAGAAGAGCAAAATTAGATGAGTCAAATGAACCACAGTATGTTCCACCATCAGACATTCCTGAAGAAGATGCCCAAGATTCTGAATATTATGATTCAGAAGATCCACCTACTGTCCAAGAAGATTTGGAGAATGATAGAGAGAATGAAGTTCAGTCTAAGTTCAATGAGAAGTACCCAAAGTTCAACCCTAAATCTGATCCACCTATTATTGAATTAGGTATGTGCAATTTATTCTCTAAATATGTTGTTATTCATTTCATGAATATGTTTTTTTAAAGTTTATGAATATGTTTTTTACCCAATTTTATGAATCTGCTTATATAGTCACATGTAACAATCACAAATGAATAACACCCAAAGCAAACTCATGTTTTTTGAACTGCAAATTGGTTGTAATATCTTTTAGAAAGTTCAAGTAACCTAAAGAAACTCAATATTATCAATAGATTAAAAAAATGAAGAAAAATTGTGTAAAAAGTGAGCAAAGGCTAGAAAATAGTTTCTGTTATGACTTTGCTCACTTTTTACACAATTTTTCTTCATTTTTTTAATCTATATTATCAATAGTATACTTGGTGAATTGTATGTATAGAAAAGTAGCATCATGCATTAATCCTAAGATTTATTATGAATATGTTATTTGCTTTATGAATCAGTTTTAGGCTTTATGAATATGTTTTCTATTTTACCACCAGTTTATGAATGTGTTTTGGCTTTATGAATCTGTTAATGTATCTATTTTAGGCTTTATGAATCTGTTTTCTGTTTTGCCACCAGTTTATGAATCTGTTTTTTTGATGACAATGTGCAATTCAAGCTTGGTATGATTAGTTATGCAGTACACACAAAGAGGGATTTATTTTGGAAAAAAAATGGATTAAAGTATGTTAGGGTAGAATGTCTTGGAAAGGGTTGTGCTTTTCATTTAAGTGCCGGTTGGGAGGAAAGAACAAGGTGCTTTCAAGTGAAATCAATGATGTTGGAGCATAGGTGCAACACTGCTTTTACATTAGGGATAATTAATCAGAAGTGGATAGAGTGGAAATATGAGGAAAAGGTTAGGCAAAATCCTAGTATTGGTTATTTAGAGTTGAGTAGGGCCATTAAAGAAAAGTTGAACATCAATGTTACAGTGAGCATGTGTAGAAGGGAAATAATGGGAATTCTTAAGAAGCTGGATATAGGGTATGAGAGTCAGTTCAAGAAGCTTAGAGATTATGGTCAAGAGTGTCTAAATTCTAATCCTGATTCTACTGTGAAGATAAAAACTACAAGAACTGTGGCAGATTCACCCTTGGTATTTGAGCGAATTTATGTATGCTTTAATGCGATGAAAAATGGATTCTTAGCGGGGTGTAGGAAGTTTATTGGACTAGATGGATGCTTCTTGAAGGGAAAATTGAAGGGTGAAATCCTCACAGCTGTTAGAAGGGATGGGAATAATCAGATGTACCCAATTGCTTAGGCTGTTGTGGAGATTGAAAATAGTTCTTCATGGAGGTGGTTTTTGGATCTTCTAAAGACTGATTTGGAGATTGTGGACAATAGTGAATGGACACTAATGAGTGATCAACAAAAGGTAATTAACCCAATTTCATTTCTACATATTAGTTTCTATTCATTTTGTCTAAATTGTTCTGCCTTATTCATTGTATGGATTATCCAATGTCATTCAAGATCTATTCCCAGGAATTCAACATAGAAATTATGCTAGGCATGTACATGCCAATTGGAGTAAGAGCCACAGAGGGAAAGTTCTGAAGGGTTACTTTTGGCAAATTGCGAAGACACCAAATGAAGCACAACTTGCTGAAAATCTGAAGGCTTTAGAGAAAAGTGATGCTACTGCCCGGGCTGGACTTGAAAAATATCCAATGCAATACTGGTGCAAGGCCTACTTCAAGGAAGATGTCAAGTGTGACATGGTAGATAACAACCTAAGTGAGGCATTCAACAGAACTTTGTTAAGTGCAAGATCAAAGTTTATTATTCCATTGCTTGAGGATATACGAGTTGCAACAATGAAGAGGGTAGCAAAGAAAAGATCAATGGCTAAAAAATGGAGAGGAAATTACGGGTCATCAGTGTTGAAGAAACTCAATGAAAGCATACTTGGGAGTGTAGGTTGGGATGTGGCATTCAATGGAGTGGAGGGATATGAGATAAAAAAAGGGTAGATTTCAGTTCAAGGTAAATTTACAGTTGAGGACTTGTTCTTGTAGGCTTTGGCAATTGACCGGGATTCCATGTCGTCATGGCATTTGTGCCATATTCCACAAAGGACATCAGCCTGAAGATTACATCCATGAATGTTATAGCAAGGAGCTTTACTTGAAGACTTATGAGCATGTAATCCAGCCAATTAATGGAGAACTATTTTGGCCAAAGACTCAAGGTGATGAGATACATGCCCCTGCTCCAAGGAAGATGACTGGTAGGCCAAAAAAGAAAAGAAAGCTTGAAGATAATGAAAAACAAAAGCAAAAAATCAGTTCAGAGGTTAAGAAATTGTCTAGAAAAGGAAGGATTATGACATGCCAATTATGCAAGGGAAAGGGACATAATAAACGATATTGTCCTACACTCTCAAGCCAACAATCAGAATCTGCCAGTTCTTCTGTTGTAAGAGGACTTACTGCTGCAAGGGGTAGAGGTAGAGGAAGAGGAAGAGGGAGAGGAAGTGGAAGAGGGACATGCTTATCACAGGAAAGCTTAGTTGGAGTTTCAGGTAAATTAATTGAGTAGAATTATTCCTTTAGATGGTTGTAAGCAATGCTAGATTAATTGACAATGATGCCTTTATTTATGTAGCTTGCTGATCGCTGTCAAAAGTAAAGTATACGGGTTTAGATTTGTCGTTCCGCTGAGGATTGGCATTTATGGCACGTAGTTGTGCAATTATTTACTTTAGAGCTTATTAACCCACTAACGAGAATCCAAGCACAATCATAAACATAAATTGATGAATTAACAAACTAAAAATAGGAAATAAATACAATAAGAAAATATAAGATTAAAGCTAGGAATCATTACTATCAAGATGCTTTAGTATCTTATGATTAGGGAGAACAATAATCATGGATCAAGAGGGCATACACTTAAGAATTCAAGATCCTACCGTATCTTGAATTAGAGCAAGGGTTTCCCCACTTTTGTGACGTATCAACCTCAAGCTCTTGAAGTACACAAAATATATTAAGCCCCCCAATTCGTCCCCTACTCTCGTAGCGAGATATTTGGGTTGTACAAGAGGTGGCTAGAGTTTTTACACAATTTTCGTTGTAGCAAATACTCTCCAATTACTTGCCAATAAAGATAGCTAGTAATTACTAACAAGTTACAAACAAAGCCTCTTGAACAAGCTTATGATCCATAATTATAATTCTACCCCTTATGAAATTAAAAGCAAGGTAACATCAAGATAAATAATAAATTCCTACCTTAAACCCAAATTAAACTAAATAAGCATAATAGATTAAAAGAAGAAGAAATGTAAATAACATAAAGCATAAAGAAAATAAACTTGCATAAGGTAAATAAAACTACACTACAAAGATGAAAGAAATAAATTCTACTCTACTCTACTACTTGGTTCTACATTGTAGGAAGCTTGGTATGGAATGGTGTGTGATGGTGTTCTTTCTCCTGCAAGGAAGACCTCTATTTATACTTGTTCATGAGGAGGCAAAGCATGATGGGTATTGGTTGGCAAATTGCAAAAGTGAGGTGCCCACAACATGGTGTATAATGCACATGACTTGTGAAGGCACATGGAGTCCATGTTCTACCAGATTTGGAGTTTATGGCCCTAATCATAGCTGTAGATCTTTAAATCTTCTTTCCAATGCCGTTTGAATCATCCCATTTGGATATTCCTATAATCAGATATGACCAAAATACCGAGCAGTGGTCAGATTAGGACGAAATCTGGAACTTCGACTTCAAGGCTGCTTTTGACCATTTTTCGGTCAGAATTACAAATTTCGTATCTCTGAAAAAGTTGTAGCCCTTGAAGTCTTCTTTCTAATGGTTCAATAATCACTTAATTTGGACATTCCTAGACTGAGATATTGTTGAATTACCGAACAGTGGGCAAATTATGCGTAAATTTCAGCTCATTATTATTTTGCTCCACTTTTGCCTTGATTTGTCCTTGTGATCAAGACCATTAAAAATACCATTCTTTTGACTCCATTATTGGCTGATCTTCATGATGAAAATGGACCTAATCTTCTTTGCTTTTGTCTTCCACTTTAATTCATCATCATCCATCTTCTCACTTTTGTTCTTGTCCCTTCATGATTCTTTACATCTTCATGATTTTCCTGATATTTCCACAAGCAATTAAAAACATTAGGATGACTCATTAAAGATGAATATTACAAATTAAACTTAGGTTTTCTCTAAATCATCCAATTAAATGCAATATGACCTAATTTTCTTTACTTTATTCCAAATAAGGTGATTGTTGCAAACATTAATCAAAGTAAAGAAAATTAAGGTTATATTGAAATTTCATAAACAAATTCCAATTTGCAGAAAATTTCAATTTGCCTAAAAACAAATTTCCAGAAACTTAATAAAAACAAAACTAAAAAAACAAAGTACATAAGGATGAAGAAATTTAAGTGGAAATTACATAACAAATGGAAAAAAAAATTAAAAATGAATAAAATTGAAATATATATTCGCCCAATGCCTACCTTCCATCTTTGACACCCGAAGAATTTTTTGCCCAAGTCTCTAGTTGTGCAAATCGGAGCTTTCAAACCACAATTGCAAAATATACTAGGCTCGTACTCCATATTTACTCTCACTCGTGAAGAATACGAAGAAGATGACATCTTCCACAATGTCTTCTATGTTGATGTTGATGAACCCTACGAGAGAAGAGAGGAGAAGAAATCAAAATCAAAGCCAAAATTTTCCTGCTTTCCAAACACACCCTAAGTTTAAAATTTTAGCCAATAACTTAGTGTAGGTTTTGATATCATAAAAAATGAAAATAAAAATTGTTAGGAATAAGTGTAATTGTTTTATATCCTTCTGGAAGGGTGGAAGCCCAAAATTAACCTGTACAGAGATTAATGAGATTATTTATATTGTGCCACAAAAGACAATCAACAATATTATCTTCTAGCAGGCTTATATTTCCTCTGGTGGGTTGGCAACCACATGCAATCCTTTTGGATATTCCTTAGAATGGTCAGCAAGAAAACCTGCTGCTGAGTTCTGCTCAAGTGCCACAACTGCTATTTCCAAACCCCAAAGTTACGCAAAACAGAACTAAGTTACGCAAAACAGAACTAAATTCACTCAGGAGCACAAGCATCAACATGCCTCAGGATCATCAAGGCCAGTATGTCCAGCAGCGTCACCCATGGCTTCATCCAGGGCCTCCGTCCTGTTGGCAAAGAGCCTTGCTATGTCTGGAGGTTCTTCTTTGTAGTCACATTCGACCTCTGCCATGTGGGAAGACTCTGGAGGGTCATTCAAATGATAGACCACCGTGCTAGAAATCTGCCGCCCTCCGTTGGAGCCCCTGACTACTGTGTGTTTCAATTCGGCTGCAGCTCATCTTGGAGCTCCACCCCTTCCTCCTCTACCCCTATGTGCTCCATGTTCAGCTGGTTGGGGCTGCCTTGGAATGTCAAGTTGGTAGCTAGCTCTCTGATTCCCTTCCTTAGGATGTTGGTCTACAGCTCTCTGGGGATGCTGGTTGGTTCTAATCCTAGGTAGGGTCGAGCCTGCAATCTAGTTTTCCATGAAAATATCTCTGCCTTCGTGGGGAAGATCAGTCTCAATACCATTCAAGCCATCAAGTATGGCAAATCGAGAACTAGTTTCTAGAACACCCGGCCTTGCATTCTTAGGACACTGATCTGCCATCCCCTGAAACCCACTCCTTCTTTGACCTCTCCTCTCCCTCCTCGCAACTAGCATCTAGGCTCCAAAATTTTCCTTATAATCGCGAGCTGGTGCCTTAGTCTGTTGAGCCGCAGAGAAATCATTTCGAGTCTAAGTGTCACTATTCTGGGTATGATTCACGCTAGAAGTCTCCTCATTGCCTTGTGCCTCAGTCCCTTCTTTGCCACATTGCCCTTGTTTATGCCCAAAAATGCCACATTGAAAGCAAACAAGGTGGATGCATTCATACTCAATAGGCATCACTTCTCCTTCCAATGTGAACATAGATAACAGAGATTTGGATAGCTCCACCTTGATACAGACTCTGGCGAATCTGCCAATGGAGACCAAACTAGTGGTTGTGTTTATTCTGACTGGGCGTCCAATCTGTTTACCAATCTTCAATAAGAAATCTTCTTCAAAATATTCAATAGGGATAGAGGGGAACCTTACCCACACCAGTAATTTGTCCATTTTGTTCTAATGAGGGAGAAAGTTCGGTTTCCATTCTTGAACTGTAAGGTAATGACCCAATATTATCCACGGTTCTTCATAATTCGCAAACTCATAGTCTCTACTGGATTCAAATCTAGCTATGAAGTAATCTTGGTCTATTACAATCAATTCAAAGCTAGCTTCTGGTTTCTACATCTTCTCAAGTTTCTGTAGTAAATATGAGTAACTGACCTTTCTTCCAAGAACCCTAATGATGAGATAGCGCCTCCACAATCGTCTCAACTGCTCCTTCTCTTCTTTCGTTACCGGGATGATAGGGCAGTTGGGGTCGATCTTGTCTTCATCCATTCCTTCCTCGTCAGAACTTGCTTCTTTCTCTGTTGAATCGTTAATTTCCTTGCTACCCAAGGCTATGTTGGGCGTTTCGTTCGGTGTGCGCCATTGAGCAGAGTCTGGCAATTTGAATCCGGCAGCTAGCGATGTCTCTTGGACCATCTCGTCGATTGGCGATGTCAGGGGTGATTCCATCAATTTCCGATCTCTTTTCATTTTCTTCGTACTTGGTTGTGGCAGTTCCTGGGCCGTCGGCGACCTCGTCGCCGTCGGTGAGCTCATCTCAGATATGGAACTCGTAAGTCGTAACTATATCAATTCTTGGAGCATTTCTTGGAACTCAGCCCCTTTCATTTACCCCGTGTAATTGGATTTTGATGAGACAAAGTGTAATATAGGATATATTTTTAGACTCCCAAATTTTTAGTTTTATAGTCTAGAACTTAGATGGTGTTTGGTAGCTAGGAAAGTTCAAACTTTAATTTTTAGGAATTTAAAATTTGGGAAATTTATTACCACATTTATTGCTATCTTTGACTTAGGAAACTTCGGTCAATGGGAATATAATTCTTTGGTATCAAGGAAACTAAATTGCACATGCATAAGGGGGTAGGATTATTTTTTTCAAGTGACTAGGAATATATCAAATTTATTCAATTGCATATTTATCATTTTTGGCGCCATGTTAAAATTTTCTTATAAATTTAAAAAGTTGTCTCTCCCACCATTACGAAGGAGTACATACAACACTATTTGTTAGGAACATATTGTAATAGGTTTTGATGATACCAAATGTAACCTATAATCCCCTAAGTCTCGAAAGATAGAAATTATATGTAAGTTCGACAAGTAAACTAAGAGCGAAAATACAACCGGGTAACTTGAGCTCAACTCGGAAAATATTTAAGCTTAAGGTAAACTTGTGTGAACATCTTAGAAAGTCTCGTGTTGTAATCTTATAGATAGATCAGAAGAAGGCACGGGACAACACTGGAGGAATAAGGGTCTGCGAGACATCAACTAAGTCTCGAGACATAAGCA
>NC_044927.1:16809541-16812535 GCF_003576645.1 Ipomoea triloba
TTCTGTCCCAAGGAGATGGCAGTGGCGAGCCTGATATCTTCTCGAAATTGGGCATCAAGTTCTGGATCCTCCTCAGGCTCAACCTCGGTTTCTTCAGCTATGCCTTTACCCTTATCAGGTCTTCCATTGTTCAGCTTAGACACTCTTGTTTCGTGGGCAAGGTCTAGGAGTTGATGAGCTGGGATCTCTGAGATACCCAGCCACTGGAGTGCAAATTGTTCTTCTGCCTCCATCTCAGCTGCTTGGGCCATCAGTTGAGTGAAAGGACTGGTTCTCCAGTTGATCCACCTGATCACCCTAGAGAAGTCATCAAGAATAGGTGCTTCCACTTCCAACTGAGTAGTGACCTCTTCTTCTCCATCATTCTGTNTCTTGGTCTCGATAAACTGACATTTCTCCAAAAGGCTGAATGACGGTCAGGAAGCATGAATAAAGTTTGGAGAAGAAGAATATCATGGAGATAAAATATTAAGGAGGTGCCAGAAGTGGATGCCACATCAGAATTCCACAACAAATGGATAGAAGGTGCACTAATCCAAAGTCGGTCTTATTCCCTAAAACGAGGATCAATGGGAATTTAAAAAGAGTAACTTTTACCAAAAGTAGCAAGTGGANCTCAACATTTAGAGCATGTTGCACTGGGTCCCGGACCACAATTCCCTGATCATCAGCAGCTACCATGTAGTCCTGAGCTTCAGCTGCTGGATCATCTATCTCTCGAACCATCTGTCGTGGCTCTTCTGTATCCCCCTGTACTGGATCACTGATCCCAGTACCTTCAACCTCTCGAACCTCCTCTCGAGGTTCAAACATAGATTCACCAGTACCCTCAACATCATTATTAACATGAAGATCATCACAGAGATCTCTTGACAGGGACCTGGTAGGGGGCACTCTCTCAACCTCAGTGGCCAGTGTAGCCTGAGGTTCCCCCTGGGCGTGTGCCCTGTCCTCGAAGGGTACTTGTATAACTGATGGTGTCACCTNGGTTCAAGTTACAAGACTACCACTCCATGAAAAATGCTGAAAAGATGCAAGTCCCATACATAGCATGGGAGACAGATTTCAAACGGAATAATTTTCCCTCCAACGGAATTATTCCTCAACTCTCATATAAAAAGGATGTGAAGACACAAGTTCAAAAAAAAAAATGAAGGAGGGTTGGTTCATTCGAAAATCTTAAGAGGTGTCTGATTAAAACGTTCAAAAGTGCAAGTGCTCAACTTGGAATATCATCCTGATATTCAAAACAGCGAGAAAAACACATCTTAGTGTTTGAGAGAGTTACAAAGCTTAAACTGCTATACATCTAGAAGGTGACCGAAGCTGCTCTACATCGAAGTTGATTCAACGATAGCTTTTGGTCAGATTGGAGCTTGTTACATTCAACTGTGACAACCAAAGGTCCTTGCTTTGGATTAAGCAAGAAGAGGCGGAGTAACCTGGCAGCTGTCTAGTGAAGATCCTGAGGCTTGAGGCGGGCTTGGTGATCAAAGCTCAAGTGCTCGANTTACAAAGCTTAAACTGCTATACATCTAGAAGGTGACTGAAGCTGCTCTACATCGAAGTTGATTCAAAGATAGCTTTTGGTCAGATTGGAGCTTGTTACACTCAACTGTGACAACCAAAGGTCCTTGCTTTGGATTAAGCAAGAAGAGGCGGAGTAACCTGACAGCTGTCTAGTGAAGATCCTGAGGCTTGAGGCGGGCTTCGTGATCAAAACCCAAGCGCTCGATATTGTACTAAAAAGGGAAGTTTTAGTGCAATCCTTCCAGGGAGTTTCTGGAAGAAGAGTGGACGTAGGCGGGTTGGCCGAACCACTTAAAAATCTCTCTCGCATTTACTTTCTGCCTTTTATCTCTCGCTATCTAACTCTCGAACTGCACTGCATATAACCGCACCTCTCGAACTAACTCAAACTCGTGCTAACTAAAAGGGGATAACTTTTCCGCTGCGCATAAAACTTTGTCTTCATCTTGCGAGGTATCGGACCTAAACATCCTAAGTCCAATACACACGAGAAGTCGAAAAAGATTTGCAAAATCTTATACAAGTCTATTCACCCCCCCCCCCTCTAGACTTGTAACCCATCCCCTTGGGACCAACAATTGGTTTCAGAGCAAGTTCTCTGATCGATATAAACCTTTGTTTATATTGCCTAGAGATCCTTCTTTGAAAAATCCTTTAAAAGTTTTCAAAGCACGAGAAAATTTTCAAAATGGACAGCATGTTGTCGAGACATCTCCTTTTTGATCTTAGCAGGTTCGATGACTAGAAAACAAGCATGCTTGCGTATCTATCAGCCCTCCATGATGAGATGGCCGAAGTGATAACATCTGGACTAGTCAAGATTTTAATGGTCAACACGGCTGCTGAACAAACCAAGGATACACCAAAGTACATCCCAAAACCTAGGGAAGAATGGACAAGTGATGATAGGAAGAGAAACAACCTGGACAATATTGCCAAGGATATTCTCTTCAAAGCTATAGACGAAACCATCTTCCCAAAAGTGAGAAAGTGCAAAACGGCAAAAGAGGTATGGGATACTTTGATGTTAATTGGTGAAGGTGACGAACAGGAAAGGGAGAACAAGCTCACTGTGGCTATGAAGAAGTTCGAGGACTTCAAGATGAAGCCAGGAGAGAGCATTGACAGCATGGAATCTCGGTTCATGAAGCTATCAATCGAGATCAGTGATCTCGAGAAGGAGATTCCACAAAAGGAGCTAAACCTGAAGGTCTTACGAGGNAGGATCTTCCCCCTGAGTGATTGATCCCTAACCCTCCTTATTTATAGCCCAATACGGTTACCACTGTTGAGTCACGGGATGCAATATGAATGACCATTCAATGCTTGTGTAACTCCAAAGCTGCCATAAAGTTGATGAAACCGCTCCTCACATGCGAAACAGTTCATGGCACTAAATACAAGAAGATAAGATTTGACCATTCATCCCAATTCTATCATTCCCAATTCTAACCTTAGTTGAGA
>NC_044927.1:16812653-16825264 GCF_003576645.1 Ipomoea triloba
CCTTACCCTATGGTAAGTAAGTATCAAGGCCAAGAAGGCAGGGACTCCAGGAGAAAGGAGGAATCCAAAGAAAAGCCAGCACAAAGTGGCTTCAAGGGAGATTCAAGGAAACATCTGCGCAGAAAGGCGCTTGTTGCTAAGGAACTCGAGAGAGCAATCAAGGAGTCCGAGACATCGAGCTCCAGTGAAGGCAGCAGCAGCTCAGAAGATGAGAGGGGACTCATTTGCTTATACACCGAGGAAGAAGAGGATCAATGTCTAATGGCCATTGACAATGAGGTAACCTCTACTTCCACATCTCACTGCTCTACCTCTACCTCTCGTTGTTCTTCGTTCGGAAGCGATGAAGATCCCTTTGAGATGCTTGAAACACTTAAAAGGGATCTTGCTATCGCTAACAGCACTCATGCCAAAATCCGAGAAGAAAACAGCAAGCTAACTGCTGAAAGAGATATGCTTAAGAATGTCTCGAAAGAGAATTCGGAGCTAACTCTCAAAGTAAGTGAGTTAGAAGCCAAAGTAATCCTACTGGCTGAAGAGTGCAAAGCTCGAGAGACCAGAGAGCTTAATCTTAGAAAGGTCATAGCATCATACACTAATTCCTCCAAAGCTATGGAGAAAATGGTAAATGATCACAGACCTACTAGTGATAGAACCGGTCTAGGGTTCCGTCAAGACTGTCTCTCGAGAAATAAACAGACCAATGGTTTGGGAACTTCAAATAATGGAGGATCTCAACCCAAACCAAACAATGGTCATAAAAGACCAACAGAAAAGACCAAAGTAGCTATTCATAAACCGTCCTTATACACCAGCAATGGAAAGTATAGGAAAGCTACGAAGAATGGCCGGGTAAACAATATCGAGAGATCACCTTGCTATCTCTCGCAAGGCCATTCCAAGTACAAAAGAAGCTACATTCCATATAATGCGCCTCAAGGCAAATATGGATGGTCTGAGATCCATAGAGTTAGGAACTCACGAATAGAGAAAAGCAGACTCTATCCATCTAGTGAGGACTGGTCATCGAATCATGATTTCTGGAAGAAATCTCACTTCCAGAAATTTCACATGACCAAACAGGCAATGAAGGGCATGGTGCGTAAGTCCGAGGTCAGGCCTCAACCAAAACTGATTTATGCGCCTAAGAGGCCTAGAGTCTTTGCTAGCATTCCTTATGATTATCAAACGTATAATGGCTACATTGCACCTAGGCCTGGAGTAATGGGTCCAAGGTATAAATGGATGCCTAAACTTACTAACCAACCAGGACCCAAAGTTTGGGTACCTAAATCTGCTTGATCTGCTTGCAGGACACCAGGGACATATGGTTCATTGACAGTGGATGTTCGAGACATATGACGGGAAACTTAACACTGCTAGAGAACATCCATCCTATCGAAGGTCCCTCGGTGACATTTGGAGACAACGAGAAGAAAGGACGCACAAAGGCTGTTGGTGAAATTCATAAGAATGAATTGGTGATCAAGGGGGTATCCTACGTTGAGAGACTCAAATTCAACCTCCTTAGCACAAGCCAGTTCTGTGACAAGGGCTACAGAGTGATCTTCACCAAAAGCAAGTGTCAAATCATACAAGAGGAATCTCTCGAAGTCGTCCTGGAAGCAGCAAGGAAAGGAAACATGTACATAGTGGATTGGAGATCTGCCAAACCATCCCTATGTATGCTGGCAAGGAGCAAGGAAGACTTATGCTGGAATTGGCACAGTAAGCTTAGCCATCTGAACTTCAAAACTATCAACAAGCTTACTAAGAGGAACCTTGTGGAAGGACTGCCCAAAGTTACGTTTCGAAAGGACAAGATTTGTGAGGCATGTCAACGTTGTAAACAGATCAAATCCTCTTTCAGAACCAAAGCCGAGACATCATCTACTAGACCACTAAGTCTTCTCCATATGGACTTATTTGGCCTAGTAGATCCACCTAGCATGAGAGGAAGAAAGTACACTCTTGTGGTAGTAGATGACTACACAAAATTCACCTGGACCGTGTTCTTAACCAAGAAAAGCGAGACAAAAGTTGCCTTACCAAACCTTCTGAAGCAGGTTCAAATTGAAAAGGATGTCTCGATACTAAAGATTCGGTCAGATCAAGGTGGAGAGTTCGTTAATCAAGTTATCGGGAGCTACTGCAACGAGAACGGTATTCATCATCAGTTGTCAGCTGCTCGAACGCCTCAACAGAACGGGGTTGCTGAAAGAAGGAACAGAACTCTCAAGGAAGCTGCAAGGACCATGCTCTCGCAAGCCAACATATCTCAAGGATTTTGGGCAGAAGCAATCAACACAGCGTGCTATACCCAAAATCGGTCCTTGATCGTGAAAGGAGTTGGAAAGACTCCATATGAGTTGTGGAATGGAAGGAAACCGAATGTAAGCTACTTCCACACATTCGGGTGCAAATGCTATGTCCACAACAATGGTAAGACTCAGCTAAGAACTTTTGATGAAAAGGCAGATGATGGAGTATTTCTGGGATACTCATCGACAAGTAAAGCATTCAGAGTCTTCAACAAGCGGAGATTGGTGGTTGAAGAATCCATACATGTCTCTTTTGATGATAAAGCATCAACAGATCAACCATCAAAGTCAATGGAAGCAGCTGAGGAAGCTCAGTCGGAGTCAATCGAGAGATTAGACTCACCTCTCGATGGGAAGAAACCGATAGTTCGAGACGTAGCGGAACTCCAGTCAGAATCAGATGATGAAGAGCCTACCAAGAAGAAAGCTCCTGACTCAATTGATCCGATCCAGATCATAGATGCTCAACCCACATCTCAACCTTCAACGGAAGTATCAACTGAGGAGCCACAACCCGACCTAAGATGGCTGAGAAGTCACCCTGCTGATCAAGTGATTGGAGATGTACGTGACAGAGTTCGGACCAGATCAGCATACAGAGAAAGCATGTTTGCTTGCTTTCTATCTCAAATAGAGCCTAAGGTGATCGATGAGGCTCTATGTGATCCAGATTGGGTGCAAGCCATGCAAGAGGAACTTCATTAGTTTGAATGGAACAATGTTTGGGAACTAGTTCCGAGACCTCATCATCAGAATGTCATTGGTACAAAGTGGGTTTTCAGAAACAAGATGAATGAGGATGGAGTCATTGTTAGGAACAAGGCCAGACTTGTTGCCAAAGGCTATTGTCAGGAGGAAGGGATAGATTTTGATGAAACCTTCGCTCCAGTGGCACGTCTCGAAGCCATACGCATCTTTCTCGCATATGCCGCCTTCAAAGACNCACTTTACGGCTTAAAACAAGCTCCGAGAGCTTGGTATGATACCTTATCCTCTTTTCTACTTCAGTGTGGGTTCACCAAAGGCCTAGTGGACAAAACATTGTTTAGAATTAAGGATGAGGATCACATCTTATTGGTGCAAATCTATGTGGACGATATCATTTTTGGAAGCACCAATCCAGACTTGTGCGAGAAGTTCTCCAGGTTGATGAAAGGGAAGTTCGAGATGAGCATGATGGGAGAACTCAACTACTTCCTTGGATTACAAGTGAGACAGCTTAAGGAAGGTATCTTCATCAATCAGAAGAAATACACCAAGGATCTGCTTAGAAAATACAACATAGAAGGGAAATCCTCAGTCAAAGTACCCATGGGAACCTCTCTACGTATCGATGTCGACAGTGAAGGTCGAGAGGTCGATCAAACTACATATCGAGGTATCATCGGATCTCTTCTTTATTTAACTGCTAGTAGACCAGATATATCCTTTGCAGTAGGTGTATGTGCTAGATTTCAGGCAAGTCCTAAGGAAAGTCACTTAAATGCATCTAAAAAGATCCTTAGATACCTCAAAGGTACGCAAAGTGTTGGACTTTGGTATTCGAGAGGTGGATCTTTCGAACTTATGGGTTATGCAGATGCGGACTTTGCCGGTTGTAAAATAGATCGAAAGAGCACATCAGGGACATGTCAGTTTCTAGGTGGAAGACTTGTCTCATGGTTCAGCAAGAAACAACATTCGATAGCTACAAGCACCGCTGAGGCAGAATACGTAGCAGCTGGAAGTTGTTGTGCTCAGATTTTATGGATGAAGCAACAACTACTGGATTATGGTGTTGAATGTAAAGAGGTTAGGATTATGTGTGATAACACCAGTGCTATAGCTATTACTCAGAATCCAGTGTTACATTCAAGGACAAAACACATTGATATCAAGTATCACTTCATCCGAGACCATGTTGAGAAAAATGATATAACTTTGGAATACGTTGCAACGGAGGAGCAACTAGCAGATATTTTCACAAAAGCGTTATGTGAAAATAGATTCTCTCAACTAAGGTTAGAATTGGGAATGATAGAATTGGGGTGAATAATCAAATCTTATCTTCTTGTATTAAGTGCCATGAACTGTTTCGCATGAGAGGAGCGGTTTCATCAACTTTATGGCAGCCTTGGAGTTACACAGCATTAATGATCATTCATACAGCATCCCGTGACTCTACAGTGTTAACTTTTTGGGCTATAAATAGAGGGTTTCCTTCAGCAGTTTATGTCATCGACTTCTTCATGGAGAAGAAGAAAGGAAAAGACGATGTACCGTTCTGGTATAGAGGAAGGAAATCAGCAACCAAGTCCAAAGACTTCCAAGGAGAAAAATATCCAGAATCGAATAAGGGTGAACAGATTGCGGAGCTTCCTGATAATCCAAGCAAGCATTCTATTCCCATCCAAGGTGAATGGATCCCTAAATGCGAGGAGATCCACAACGATGGGATACTGGAGTCAGGAGAAGAGTCCCGTATAAGTGGGACTCCTACAGCTGCACATTCTGGTAAAGGAACTCCCTCAACCAAATGGAGAACCAAGGGAAGGGGAGATGAAGCCTGTGAGGAAGGTAGCAGCAGAGAGAAGGACAAGAAGGAGTAGCCACCTCTAGTTCTGTTATTAGGATAAATAGGACTTTAGATGGCTAGTTCTTGTTCTAACGATTAGATTCCTATTAGGCTGTCCAAGGCCAAACAAAAGTTTCTATGGAATCTAATAGGATATTGATTCATATGTAATGTTTTCGAAAATCACTAAATGAACTTAAGGAAATGTTCCAAGTGATATCTTTTTTATGAATCAATCTTGTCTCCGTATCGCAATCTGTGTTCGAAAGGTAGTTCGAGAGGTCACTTCGAAAGATATCAAACTGACTATCTACGTATCTCTAAATGGAGGAATAAGGAGGGTTAGGGATCGATCACTCAGGGGGAAGATCCTTAACCACAGGAATGCTTAGATGGAGGAATAAGGAGGTTTAGGGATCAATCTGTAACACCCCGGCTCGGCTGTACCGTACATCCGGAGTAGTTACCGCCACACCTAGACTAAACCTAGCCAAGACCAGACAGAGTTCACTCTAGGTGCACAGGCTAACAAGAAAACTATTTCACATCATCATCATCATTACCCAACATATCTTCATACATATATATAGGTGAGCAAAAGGGGTAGCTACACTAACTACCAGAATAAGTCGGAGGAGGACTGTACGGTGGGGAAGGAATAGCAGGAACATAAGCCGGAGCTGGAGAGTCAGGAGCGAATCCAGGAGCATACGGGTCGACATCAACTAAGTACTGTACATAATCATCATGATCGTAGATAGGGAACTCCAACTCGGAAGGATCCGAGTCAGGTGGGCTACACGAGCCTACCCTAGACATCTGTCAAGAACACAACGAAGTGTAGTTAGCACGACGGCTAAGTAAGGAAATCCATTTGTCACTTAAAAGTAGACAAAGGTTTGAAAACATAGATAATCCAAAAGCTTTATAAAGTTTTACCATGATTTGAAAATCTGCCTGTAACGAAACGATTTATAGATAGTATAATAGCGTATAAACGTTAAATCATATAAAGCTTTTCTCAAATAAGAATGAAGTCATAACTTGCCACTCAAAATAATTTTCATGCCNGAGATCACTTCGAAAGATATCAAACTGACTATCTACGTATCTCTAAATGGAGGAATAAGGAGGGTTAGGGATCGATCACTCAGGGGGAAGATCCTTAACCACAGGAATGCTTAGATGGAGGAATAAGGAGGTTTAGGGATCAATCTGTAACACCCCGGCTCGGCTGTACCGTACATCCGGAGTAGTTACCGCCACACCTAGACTAAACCTAGCCAAGACCAGACAGAGTTCACTCTAGGTGCACAGGCTAACAAGAAAACTATTTCACATCATCATCATCATTACCCAACATATCTTCATACATATATATAGGTGAGCAAAAGGGGTAGCTACACTAACTACCAGAATAAGTCGGAGGAGGACTGTACGGTGGGGAAGGAATAGCAGGAACATAAGCCGGAGCTGGAGAGTCAGGAGCGAATCCAGGAGCATACGGGTCGACATCAACTAAGTACTGTACATAATCATCATGATCGTAGATAGGGAACTCCAACTCGGAAGGATCCGAGTCAGGTGGGCTACACGAGCCTACCCTAGACATCTGTCAAGAACACAACGAAGTGTAGTTAGCACGACGGCTAAGTAAGGAAATCCATTTGTCACTTAAAAGTAGACAAAGGTTTGAAAACATAGATAATCCAAAAGCTTTATAAAGTTTTACCATGATTTGAAAATCTGCCTGTAACGAAACGATTTATAGATAGTATAATAGCGTATAAACGTTAAATCATATAAAGCTTTTCTCAAATAAGAATGAAGTCATAACTTGCCACTCAAAATAATTTTCATGCCTTTTTCAGACAAGTTTGCAAAATTTCACATTTCCAGGAATTTCATCATTTGCAAATAGAACCGCAGCTCTAATATTTATAATAATCTGAACCGCAGCTCAGAGTAACAATAATTTTCATACTGCATATAGAACCGCAGCTCTATAATAATCTGAACCGCAGCCCAGAATAACAATAATTTTCATACTCAAAAATTTTCCACTTAGTTTCCCCTGAGTAAGCACTTTGAACATTTCTCAATTCTCCTTCTCAAACCTTGGGCAGTGGCATTTCCCTACCTTCCCGTCGGTCTCCTTATCCCAACCTAGGGCCATGGCACTCCAGCCCTCCCATAGGTCCAACCTTATTCCAACCCCGGGCCGTGGCGTTTAAGCCTTCCCGAAGGTCCCCACCTTATTCCAGAAACTAAGGGTTTGAAAACATTTTTCTTTTTCTTTCCTGGAATCAAATAGTATTTTCAAAATAATTTATTTCATCCAAATATGGTTGTGACATCCCAAAATTTCGTCACTAGTTTTGTTACAAAAAATATTTTTGTCAAAATTGATTTTGACAGTTTCTGTCCAGAAATTACAGTTTTGCGCAGTCCGAAAGATTGAGCNCTACACTTATAGAAATACATGTATAAAAAAAATTGGACCAAAATAATTTACCGATTTTTCCCAGAAATTCACGGAAGTTACTGACAGAAATCTGTCCTGATTTCCTTTCTCTATTTCCACAAGTATAAGCTTATATAGACATAAATACAACATATACAAGCATATCCAAGCTATGAACTTGTATACGAAAATATTCCCAAAGCTCCAAAAACACCATATTTCAACTAAAATCAATTATCCAAATTCAAGTGACTAATTCCAACTTAAGGTAATTCCTTACCTCACAAGTGTGTAATATCACCGTAAAAGTAGTCTTGAACCTTTATCCGCAAGTTTCACCGAAAAACCCTAGGTAGAATACACCACCATAACAACATATTTAAGAAATCTTTACCTACAATCAAGTTCTAGGGAAGAAATCAAGACTTTTTAACCGAATAATATTGAAATCTTACCGAACAAATTGGAGAGTTGTGTACAAGCTTGGCTATGGTTTTAATGGAGGAAAATGGTGGAAGTCACCTCTCTTTCTCTCTTTTGAAATTCAGCCAAGGAAGAAGAAGAAGAAGAACAAATGGAATAAATTGGCTTTGGGTATTCTTCCTTTTGAGGTAAGATGTTTTTATGGGGAAAAAAAAATAGAATAAAATAATGAAGTATTTTCAAACTTATCAGTTGGGGTCCAAACAGATAAAGTTTCGGTAGAAAATAATCTGGATAGAATAATTCTCGAAACCAAAAATTTATTCCAGACTAACCCTCAAAATTGGGCTAGGTTCGGTACACCGCGAAATTTTAGCGATGTACGATCAAAATAAATTTTCGCTGCTATGGGCTGATTTAATTGAATAGGAAGTTCAAGAATAATAATATGGTGTCTAATAATCCATTTCCTAGGATAATCGGGTCCGAATACCAGCTCCTAAAATTTTACGGTTCGTGACCGGCACGAACGATCGCAACTTAATAACAACTATTCTTCCTAAAAAAAATTCTCTTGAAGCCTCGAGGGACTATTTCATGAATGTCATAGCTTAAGGAAATATTTTTCGAACCTTAGTCTTACGAAAATGCCGAGGGGTTACACAATCACTCAGGGGGAAGATCCTTAAACTAGCAAAGTCGAGAGTTTACCTTCGAGAGGTAAAACTAATGAGCTCAACGGATATATGTGGAATGGCTAACTTTGGGCATTAATGTTAGCCACGTGGTCTTCGGTTACTGACGGTTTTCCGTTCTTAAAGGCATTATCTTGATGAGTGGGAGCATGCTTATATAAATATCATCTCTTTATATCCCACTATCCAAAACCGTATTATATCTTACCAAAATACCCTTACCATACCTTACATACATAACCGTTATAAAAGGGTATTTCTGACCTTTCAATTCTTTTAAATTAACCGGGATCCCTTTTTCGGGTCAAGCTCTTAACCCTACCCATATATCCAACCCGAATCCACATGATATAAAAGCCAATTTCTTCTTCCTCACCCGGATTCAAGCTCAAACCGAATACCCAAAACCCCCAAATCCTAAACACTGTACACAATCCCTCCAACACCTCAAACAATGGCGTCTGAATCATCATCATCATCTTCTGATGCATACCAGAGGGAGCTGGAACACATACGCTCTCAGATAAAACAAGTCAAGGCGGGGAGTATCCTTGACAGAGATGGTTTCGTTGCTCACTCGACGAACCCAACGATGGCGGAGAAAGTCCTGAAGAAGTTCGAAAAAGCAGGACTTATGAAATACATGACACACGACTACCAAACCATTCATGAACTCGACTTCACTGAATGGTTCGCGAATGCCAAGGTCACGAAGGGCAAAATAGAGAGTCGGTTCAATGAGATCCATATCACGACCTCTGTTGGTGACCTCAGAGCGGCATTCGACTTCGCGACGTCGGAGGAAGCAGTCCAGCACCTCTCGGATTACGACTTGGACAAGCAAGCTTTTTGGGATAAAATCCGACTGGAGACTGCACCGCCCAGAGCATCCTCTGCCCTCCNCTACACTTATAGAAATACATGTATAAAAAAAATTGGACCAAAATAATTTACCGATTTTTCCCAGAAATTCACGGAAGTTACTGACAGAAATCTGTCCTGATTTCCTTTCTCTATTTCCACAAGTATAAGCTTATATAGACATAAATACAACATATACAAGCATATCCAAGCTATGAACTTGTATACGAAAATATTCCCAAAGCTCCAAAAACACCATATTTCAACTAAAATCAATTATCCAAATTCAAGTGACTAATTCCAACTTAAGGTAATTCCTTACCTCACAAGTGTGTAATATCACCGTAAAAGTAGTCTTGAACCTTTATCCGCAAGTTTCACCGAAAAACCCTAGGTAGAATACACCACCATAACAACATATTTAAGAAATCTTTACCTACAATCAAGTTCTAGGGAAGAAATCAAGACTTTTTAACCGAATAATATTGAAATCTTACCGAACAAATTGGAGAGTTGTGTACAAGCTTGGCTATGGTTTTAATGGAGGAAAATGGTGGAAGTCACCTCTCTTTCTCTCTTTTGAAATTCAGCCAAGGAAGAAGAAGAAGAAGAACAAATGGAATAAATTGGCTTTGGGTATTCTTCCTTTTGAGGTAAGATGTTTTTATGGGGAAAAAAAAATAGAATAAAATAATGAAGTATTTTCAAACTTATCAGTTGGGGTCCAAACAGATAAAGTTTCGGTAGAAAATAATCTGGATAGAATAATTCTCGAAACCAAAAATTTATTCCAGACTAACCCTCAAAATTGGGCTAGGTTCGGTACACCGCGAAATTTTAGCGATGTACGATCAAAATAAATTTTCGCTGCTATGGGCTGATTTAATTGAATAGGAAGTTCAAGAATAATAATATGGTGTCTAATAATCCATTTCCTAGGATAATCGGGTCCGAATACCAGCTCCTAAAATTTTACGGTTCGTGACCGGCACGAACGATCGCAACTTAATAACAACTATTCTTCCTAAAAAAAATTCTCTTGAAGCCTCGAGGGACTATTTCATGAATGTCATAGCTTAAGGAAATATTTTTCGAACCTTAGTCTTACGAAAATGCCGAGGGGTTACACAATCACTCAGGGGGAAGATCCTTAAACTAGCAAAGTCGAGAGTTTACCTTCGAGAGGTAAAACTAATGAGCTCAACGGATATATGTGGAATGGCTAACTTTGGGCATTAATGTTAGCCACGTGGTCTTCGGTTACTGACGGTTTTCCGTTCTTAAAGGCATTATCTTGATGAGTGGGAGCATGCTTATATAAATATCATCTCTTTATATCCCACTATCCAAAACCGTATTATATCTTACCAAAATACCCTTACCATACCTTACATACATAACCGTTATAAAAGGGTATTTCTGACCTTTCAATTCTTTTAAATTAACCGGGATCCCTTTTTCGGGTCAAGCTCTTAACCCTACCCATATATCCAACCCGAATCCACATGATATAAAAGCCAATTTCTTCTTCCTCACCCGGATTCAAGCTCAAACCGAATACCCAAAACCCCCAAATCCTAAACACTGTACACAATCCCTCCAACACCTCAAACAATGGCGTCTGAATCATCATCATCATCTTCTGATGCATACCAGAGGGAGCTGGAACACATACGCTCTCAGATAAAACAAGTCAAGGCGGGGAGTATCCTTGACAGAGATGGTTTCGTTGCTCACTCGACGAACCCAACGATGGCGGAGAAAGTCCTGAAGAAGTTCGAAAAAGCAGGACTTATGAAATACATGACACACGACTACCAAACCATTCATGAACTCGACTTCACTGAATGGTTCGCGAATGCCAAGGTCACGAAGGGCAAAATAGAGAGTCGGTTCAATGAGATCCATATCACGACCTCTGTTGGTGACCTCAGAGCGGCATTCGACTTCGCGACGTCGGAGGAAGCAGTCCAGCACCTCTCGGATTACGACTTGGACAAGCAAGCTTTTTGGGATAAAATCCGACTGGAGACTGCACCGCCCAGAGCATCCTCTGCCCTCCATAAGTTCCACCTAAAGGAGAGGTTTGCTCTTGCTGCCGACCTTATCATGAAATTCGTGCTCGGCAAGGTGTCTGGAACTGATGAGATTAATCTGGACATCCTCAAAATCCTCCACGCCATCTGGAACAACAACAAAATGAACTGGGCACATATCATCTTCAATTTCCTTCAACAGCAAGTGCAGAGCTCAGTCTCCAACACCAACCTGACGATCAGTAAAAAGGTTGGTTTCTGTTTTGTTGTTCAATACCTTTTAAGTCTGAAGGGCTTAGAACTGAGGGAAGGGCGAGAGGTTCATCGGAATACCTATATGGGTAGGACGAAATCTCAAGCTCCAAAGGCTAAAGGTGTTAAGGTTACACCTTCTCCCTCAAAGCCTAAAGGAAGGGGCAAAAGGAAAGCCCTAGCCAAGGAGAAGGAATCTGATGGTGAGCCTCTGGATACCCTGATCAAGAGGGTTGCCTTGCCAAAGAGGGCTAAAAAAGCCAAAACTATCACTCAAATTCGAGAGGTAACACCTTCAGCAATCCAAGTACTATTCGAAGACAGGGCACAAGCCCAGGGGGAACCTCAGGCTACACTGGCCACTGAGGTTGAGAGAATGCCCCCTACCAGGTCCCTGTCAGGAGCTTTCTGTGTTGATCTACATGCTGATGATGGTGCTGAGGGTGCTGATGAGTATGTAGTTGAGCCTCAAGAGGAGGTTCGAGAGAATGAAGGTACTGGGATCAGTGATCCAGTACAGGCAGATGTTGTGGAACCACGACAGGTGGTTTGAGAGATAACTGCTCCAGCAGCTGAAGTTCAAGACTATTTTGAATCTGCTGATGCTGAACAGGGCACTATGGTCAGGGACCCAGTGCAATGGGCTCATAATGTTGAGTTAACGCCCACTGAATCTGCTCAAATTGATAGATCAGTTGCTCAAGCAATAGCAGATGTCAGATTGGAAAATGATCTCTCGGATAACGATCGAGAGATCACTGAACCGACTGTGGAAGCCATTTCTACTACAGAGATTGATGGAGATGAAGAGGTCACTACTGTTGGTCCCAAGGGGATGGGGTACAAGTCTAGAGGAGGGGGGTGAATAGACTTGTATAAGATTTTGCAAATCTTTTCGACCTCTCGTGTGTATTGAACTTAGGATGTTTAGGTTCGATACCTCACGAGGTGAAGACAAAGTTTTATGCGCAGCGGAAATGTTATCCCCTTTTAGTTAGCACGAGT
>NC_044927.1:16828516-16836716 GCF_003576645.1 Ipomoea triloba
AGGGTAGAATATTTGATCCGAGAAAAGATACCGGTTAATTTCAAAGAAGTAAAAGGTCAGAAATACCCTTTATAACGGTTGTATGTAATATATGGTAAGGGTATTTTGGTAAAGTATAATGCTGTTTTTATGGATAGTGGGATATAATGAGATGTTTATACAGGCATGCTCCCATTAACCAAGATAATGCCCTTAAGTACGGAAAACCGTCAGTAACCGATAACCACGTGGCTAGCATTAATATCCAAAGTTAGCCGTTTCCCTCATTTATTCATTGAACTTATCGGATTCACCTCTCGAAGGTGAATTGTCTTCCACATGAGTTTAAGGATCTTCCCCCTGAGTGATTGATCCCTAAACCTCCTTATTCCTCCGTCTTGATCTGGTTAAGGATCTTCCCCCTGAGTGATTGATCCCTAACCCTCCTTATTCCTCCGTTCAGAGATATCAGTTTGTTATCTTTCGAAGTGACCTCTCGAACTACCCTTCTTCGAGATATAACGTATATAGACAAACTGATCGGGTGACCTCTCGAACTACCTTTCGAACACAGATTGCGAGAGAAACAAGTTTGATTCATTTAAAAGATATCACTTGGAACATATCCTTAAGTTCATTTAGTGATTTCCAGATACATTACATATGAATCAATATCCTATTAGATTCCCTAGAAACTTTTGTTTGGCCTTGGTCAGCCTAATAGGAATCTATCGTTAAAGCAGGAACTAGCCATCTAAAGTCCTATTTGTCTAATAACAGAACTAGGGGTGGCTATTCCCTTTTCTTGTTCTTCTCTCCGGAGCTGCTTACTATAGTTGGGAGTGACCATCTTCATCGCTAATCCTCTTAAGGTCTTTGGATTAGGTATGATCACCCCTTTGACTGCTGCAGACCTCAGAAAGTCCCATCTGGTCTTCCTCTCCATTTCCCTTGGTTCTCCATTTGGTTGAGGAAGGCCCTTTTCCAGAATGTGCAGCAGTAGGAGTCCCTCTTGTGCAGGACTCTTCTCCCGATTCCAGTATCCCATCGTTGTGGATCTCCTCGTATTTGGGGATCCATTCACCTTGGATGGGAATGTGATTCTTGTTTGGATTATCAGGAAGCTCCGCAATCTGTTCACCCTTCGTTGATTCTGGATAGTTTTCTCCTTGAAAATCTTTGGACTTGACTGCCGGTTTCTTTCCTCTATAAAAGAATGGAACATCATCTTTTCCTTTCTTTTTCTCCATGGGAAGTTGATGATATGAACTTCTGAAAGAAACCCTCTTATTTATAGCCCAATAAGGTTATCACTTTTGAGTCACGGGATGCAATATGAATGACCATTCAATGCTTGTGTAACTCCAAAGCTGCCATAAAGTTGATGAAACCGCCCCTCACATGCGAAACAGTTCATGGCACTAAATACAAGAAGATAAGATTTGACCATTCATCCCAATTCTATCATTCCCAATTCTAACCTTAGTTGAGAGAATCTATTTTCACATAACGCTTTTGTGAAAATATCTGCTAGTTGCTCCTCCGTTGCAACGTATTCCAAAGTTATATCCTTTTTCTCAACATGGTCTCGGATGAAGTGATACTTGATATCAATGTGTTTTGTCCTTGAATGTAACACTGGATTCTGAGTAATAGCTATAGCACTGGTGTTGTCACACATGATCTTAACCTCTTTACATTCAACACCATAATCCAGTAATTGTTGCTTCATCCATAAAACCTGAGCACAGCAACTTCCAGCTGCTACATACTCTGCCTCAGCGGTGCTTGTAGCTATCGAATGCTATTTCTTACTAAACCATGAGACAAGTCTTCCACCTAGAAACTGACATGTCCCTGATGTGCTTTTTCGATCTATTTTACAGCCGGCAAAGTCCGCATCTGAATAACCCATAAGTTCGAAAGATCCACCTCTCGAATACCAAAGTCCAACACTTTGCGTACCTTTGAGATATCTAAGGATCCTTTTAGATGCATTTAAGTGACTTTCCTTAGGACTTGCCTGAAACCTAGCACATACACCTACTGCAAAGGATATATCTGGTCTACTAGCAGTTAAATAGAGAAGAGATCCGATGATACCTCGATATGTAGTTTGATCGACCTCTCGACCTTCACTGTCGACATCGATACGTAGAGAGGTTCCATGGGTACTTTGACCGAGGATTTCCCTTCTAAATTGTATTTCCTGAGCAGATCCTTGGTGTATTTCTCCTGATTGATGAAGATACCTTCCTTAAACTGTCTCACTTGTAATCCAAGGAAGTAGTTTAGTTCTCCCATCATGCTCATCTCGAACTTCCCTTTCATCAACCTGGAGAACTTCTCGCACAAGTCTGNCCGAGGATTTCCCTTCTAAATTGTATTTCCTGAGCAGATCCTAGGTGTATTTCTCCTGATTGATGAAGATGCCTTCCTTAAGCTGTCTCACTTGTAATCCAAGGAAGTAGTTTAGTTCTCCCATCATGCTCATCTCGAACTTCCCTTTCATCAACCTGGAGAACTTCTCGCACAAGTCTGGATTGGTGCTTCCAAAAATGATATCGTCCACATAGATTTGCACCAATAAGATGTGATCCTCATCCTTAATTCTAAACAGTGTTTTGTCCACTAGGCCTTTGGTGAACCCACACTGAAGTAGAAAAGAGGATAAGGTATCATACCAAGCTCTCGGAGCTTGTTTTAAGCCGTAAAGTGCCTTCTTTAATTTGTATACTTTGTCAGCTCCCACGTCCTTCAAGAAACCCGGAGGTTGTTCAACGTACACCTCTTCTTCGAGAAGTCCGTTCAGAAAAGCGCTCTTGACATCCATTTGATATACCTTAAAGTCTTTGAAGGCGGCATATGCGAGAAAGATGCGTATGGCTTCGAGACGTGCCACTGGAGCGAAGGTTTCATCAAAATCTATTCCTTCCTCCTGACAATAGCCTTTGGCAACAAGTCTGGCCTTGTTCCTAACAATAACTCCATCCTCATTCATCTTGTTTCTGAAAACCCACTTTGTACCAATGACATTCTGATGNACTCCATCCTCATTCATCTTGTTTCTGAAAACCCACTTTGTACCAATGACATTCTGATGGTGAGGTCTCGGAACTAGTTCCCAAACATCGTTCCGTTCAAACTGATGAAGTTCCTCTTGCATGGCTTGCACCCAATCTGGATCACATAGAGCCTCTTCGATCACCTTAGGCTCTATTTGAGATAGAAAGCAAGCAAACATGCTTTCTCTGTATGCTGATCTGGTTCGAACTCTGTCACGTACATCTCCAATCACTTGATCAGCAGGGTGACTTCTCAGCCATCTTAGGTCGGGTTGTGACTCCTCAGTTGATACTTCCGTTGAAGGTTGAGATGTGGGTTGAACATCTATGATCTGGATTTGATCAACTGAGTCAGGAGCTTTCTTCTTGGTAGACTCCTCATCATCTGATTCTGACTGGAGTTCCGCTACGTCTCGAACTATCGACTGCTTGTCTTCGAGAGGTAAGTTTGATCTCTCGATAGACTCTGGCTGATCTTCCTCAGCTGCTTCCGTTGTCTTTGATGGTTGTTCTGTCGATGCCCTTTCATCAAAGGTAACATGTATGGACTCTTCAACCACCAAACTCCGCTTGTTGAAGACTCTGAATGCTTTGATTGTCGATGAGTATCCCAGAAATACTCCATCATCTGCCTTTTCTTCAAAAGTTCTTCGTTGAGCCTTCCCATTGTTGTGGATATAGCATTTGCACCCGAATGTGTGGAAGTGGCTTACATTCGGTTTTCTTTCATTCCACAACTCATATGGAGTCTTTCCAACTCCTTTCACGATCAAGGACCGATTTTGGGTATAGCACGCTGTGTTGATTGCTTCTGCCCAAAATCTTTGTGATATGTTGGCTTGCGAGAGCATGGTCCTTGCGGCTTCTTTGAGAGTTCTGTTCCTTCTTTCAGCAACCCCGTTTTGTTGAGGCGTTCGAGCAGCTGACAGTTGATGATGAATCCCGTTCTCATTGCAGTAGCTCTCGATTACTTGATTAACGAACTCTCCACCTTGATCTGACCGGATCTTTAGTATCGAGACATCCTTTTCAACTTGAACCTGCTTCAAAAGATTTGGCAGGACAACTTTTGTCTCGCTTTTCTTGGTTAAGAACACGGTCCATGTGAATCTTGTGTAGTCATCTACTACCACAAGAGTGTACTTCTTTCCCTTTATGCTGGGTGGATCCACTAGGCCAAATAAGTCCATGTGAAGAAGACTTAATGGTCTAGTGGATGATGTCTCAGCTTTGCTCTTGAAGGAGGATTTGATCTGTTTGCACCGTTGACATGCCTCACAAATTTTATTCTTTCGAAACGTCACTTTGGGCAGTCCTTCCACTAGGTTCCTCTTAGTAAGCTTGTTGATTGTCTTGAAGTTCAGATGACTAAGCTTACTATGCCAATCCCAGCATAAATCTTCCTTGCTCCTTGCTAGCATACATAGGGATGGTTTTGCAGACCTCCAATCCACTATGTACATGTTTCCTTTCCTTGCTGCTTCCAAGACGACTTCGAGATATTCCTCGCTCATAATCTGGCATTTGCTTTTGGTGAAGACAACCTTGTAGCCTTTGTCACAGAACTGGCTTGTACTAAGGAGATTGAACTTGAGCCCTTCAACGTAGGATACTCCCTTAATAACCAGCTCATTCTTTTGAATTTCACCAACAGCTTTTGTGCGTCCCTTCTTCTCGTTGTCGCCAAATGTCACCAAGGGACCTTCGATAGGTTGGATGTTCTCTAGTAGTGTTAGATTTCCCGTCATATGTCTCGAACATCCACTGTCAATGAACCACACGTCCCTGGTGTCCTGCAAGGAAATTAAGCAAGTTTAGGTACCCAAACTTTGGGTCCTGGTGGGTTAGTGAGTTTAGGCATCCATTTATACCTTGTGCCCATTATTCCAGGCCTAGGCGCAATGTAGCCATTGTACGTTTGATAATCATAAGGAATGCTAGCAAAGGTTTTAGGCCTCTTTGGTGCATAAATCAACTTAGGTAGAGACTTTTCGACCGGCTTATGCACCATGCCTTTCATACGCTGTTTGGTCATGTGAAATTGCTGAAAGTGAGGTTTCTTCCAGAACTTGTGATTTGATGACCAATTCTCACTAGATGGATAGAGTCTTCCTTTCTCCATCCGTGAGTTCCTAACTATGTGGATCTCAGACCTTCCATATTTGCCTTGAGGTGCATTATATGGAGTGTAGCTCTTTTTGTACTTGGAATGGCCTTGCGAGAGATAGCAAGGTGTTCTCTCGATATTGTTTACCCGGCCACTCTTCGTAGCTTTCCTATACTTTCCATTGCTGGTGTATAGGGACGGTTTATGAATAGCTACCCTGGTCTTTTCTGTTGGTCCTTTATGACCTTTATTTGGTTTGGGTTGAGATCCTCCATTTCTTGAAGTTCCCAAACCGTTGGTCTGTTTATTTCTCGAGAGATGGTCTCGATAGAACCCTAGACCGGTTCTATCACTTGTAGGTCTGTGATCATTCACCATTTTCTCCATAGCTTTGGAGGAATTAGTGTATGATGCTATAACCTTTCTAAGATCATTTTCTGTGATCTCTCGAGTTTTGCACTCTTCAGTCAGTAGGATTACTTTAGCTTCTAACTCACTTATTTTGAGAGTTAGCTCTGAATTCTCTTTCGAGACGTTCTTAAGCATATCTCTTTCAGCAGTTAGCTTGCTGTTTTCTTCCCTAATTTTGGCATGAGTGCTGTTAGCGACTGCGAGATCCCTTTTAAATGTTTCAAGCATCTCAAAGGGATCTTCATCGCTTCTGAAAGAAGAACAACGAGAGGTAGAAGTAGAGCAGCGAGATGTGGAAGTAGAGGTTACCTCATTGTCAATGGCCATTAGGCATTGATTCTCTTCTTCCTCGGTGTATAAGCAGATGAGCCCCCTCTCATCCTCTGAGCTGCTGCTGCTTTCACTGGAGCTCGACGTCTCGGACTCCTCAATTGTTCTCTCGAGTTCCTCAGCAACAAGCGCCTTTCTGCGCAAATGTTTCTTTGTATCTCCTTTGAAGCCACTTTGTGCTGGCTTCTCTTTGGATTCCTCCTTTCTCCTGGAGTCCCTGCCTTCTTGGCCTTGATACTTGCTTACCTTAGGGTAAGGACAGTCAGCCTTGAAGTGCCCTGGTCTCCTGCAGTTGTAGCATAGACCTTGATCTTCTTCCTCCATTTTTCTGGATGTGTATTTCTCATTTTTCCTTCTTGAGGAGGAAGGTGAACTTGTACTGCTTTCCGGTGTCTTCTTCATGAACTTCCTGAATTTTCTTATGAAGAAAGCAAACTGTTCGTCAGATAAAAAATCAGTGGGATTAGAATCTGACCGTGAGGAGGTGGTTGGTTGGTCCGCAACCAGTGCCACATTCCGTCTGTCCACCACGTCCTCATCTCTCGGAAACATCTCAAATTCGAAGGCTTTGAGCTCTCTGAATAGTTGGTCGGTTGTGGTGTTCTTCAAATCCCTGTGATCACGCATTGTGATCACCTTCATTTCCCACTCCTTGGTAAGGCCTCGTAAGACCTTCAGGTTTAGCTCCTTTTGTGGAATCTCCTTCTCGAGATCATTGATCTCTATTGATAGCTTCATGAAACGAGATTCCATGCTGTCGATGCTCTCCCCTGGCTTCATCTTGAAGTCCTCGAACTTCTTCATGGCCACGGTGAGCTTGTTCTCCTTCTCCTGTTCGTCACCTTCACCAATTAACATCAAAGTATCCCATACCTCTTTCGCCGTTTTGCACTTTCTTACTTTTGGGAAGATGGTTTCGTCTATAGCTCTGAAGAGAATATCCTTGGCAATGTTGTCCAGGTTGTTTCTCTTCCTATCATCACTTGTCCATTCTTCCCTGGGTTTGGGGACATACTTTGGTGTATCCCTGGTTTGCTCAGCAGCCGTGTTTACCATCATGATCTTGACTGGTCCAGATGTTATAACTTCGGCCATCTCATCATGGAGGGCTGATAGATACGCAAGCATGCGTGTTTTCCAGTCATCGAACCTGCTGAGATCAAAGAGAAGATGTCTCGACAACATGCTATCCATATTAGAAAAATTATCTCGTGCTTTGAAAACTTTTAGAGGATTTTTCAAAGAAGGATCTCTAGGCAATATAAACAAAGGTTTATATCGATCAGAGAACTTGCTCTGATACCAATTGTTGGTCCCAAGGGGATGGGGTACAAGTCTAGAGGGGGGGTGAATAGACTTGTATAAGATTTTGCAAATCTATTCGACCTCTCGTGTGTATTGAACTTAGGATGTTTAGGTTCGATACCTCACGAGGTGAAGACAAAGTTTTATGCGCAGCGGAAATGTTATCCCCTTTTAGTTAGCACGAGTTTGAGTTAGTTCGAGAGGTGTGTTTATATGTAGTGCAATCGAGAGGTTAGCGAGAGATAAAAGCAGTAAGTAAATGCAAGAGAGATTTTTAAGTGGTTCGGCCAACCCGCCTACGTCCACTCTTCTTCCAGAAACTCCCTGGAAGGATTGCACTAAAAACTTCCCTTTTTAGTACAATATCGAGCGCTTGAGCTTTGATCACGAAGCCCGCCTCAAGCCTCAGGTTTTTCGCCCCGCTTCTTGTTACTCCACCTCTCGAGCACTTGACCTTTGATCACCAAGCCCGCGTCAAGCCTCAGGATCTTCACAAGACAGCTCCCAGGTTACTCCGCCTCTCCAAGGTCTTTCTCCCCGCTTCCAGCTACTCCACCTCTCGAGCACTTGACCTTTGATCACCAAGCCCGCGTCAAGCCTCAGGTTTCTTTCACTCGGACAGCTGCCAGGTTACTCCACCTCTCTTGCTTAATCCAAAGCAAGGTGTTTTTGGTTGTCACAGTTGAATGTAACAGGCTCCAATCTGACCACAAGCTATCGTTGAATCAACTTCGATGTAGAGCAGCTTCGGTCACCTTCTAGATGTATAACAATTTAAGCTTTGTAACTCTCTTAAACACTAAGATGTGTTTTCTCGCTGTTTTGAATATCAGAATGATATTCCAATATAAGCACTTGCACTTGAACGTTTTAGTCAGACACCTCTTTCGAATTTTCTAACTCTGTTCCTCCGAACCTCTTTTCTTCTGTGTCTTCACGTCCTTATATATGAGAGTAGAGGAATAATTCCGTTGGAGGGAAAATTATTCCGTTTGAAATTTGT
>NC_044927.1:16836818-16840462 GCF_003576645.1 Ipomoea triloba
GAGGAATAATTCCGTTGGAGGGAAAATTATTCCGTTTGAAATTTTTCTCCCATGCTGATCATGGGTCTTGCATATTTTCAGCATATTTCATGGAGTGGTGATCTTGTAACTTGAACCTCTTTGTCTTGTAGTGAATATTCCATAGTTCACTTTCTTGAGTCCATGCTCCACTTTCGTCTTTTGATAAAAGTTACTCTTTTTATATTCCCATTGTTCCTTGTTTGTAGGGAATCAGACCACTTCAGCATTGGTGCGCCTTTTGACCGTTTGTGGTGGAAATCTGACGTGTCATCCATTTCCGTCCATTTTGAAACCTTCACGTTCGGCACCTCTTCATTATTTTATCTCCATGATATTTCTTCTTTTCCGACTTTAAGTATGACCGTCCTTCAGCTTTGTTGGAGAATTGTTAGTGTATCGAGACCAAGGTTGATTATCTTGATTGCTTGATGTCTCGTACTCAAATATCGAGAGGTCTATCTCTCGAACTCTGTTTATGTCTCGAACTGGATAACTGTATCGAGAGGTCCTACCTCTCGAACTCTGCTTATGTCTCGAGACTTAGTTGATGTCTCGCAGACCCTTATTCCTCCAGTGTTGTCCCATGCTTTCTTCTGATCTGTCTATATGATTACAACACGAGACTTCTAAGATGTTCAAACAAATTTACCTCAAGCTTAAATGTTTTCCGAGTTGAGCTCAAAATTACCCGGTTGTATTTTCGCTCTTGGTTTACTTGTCGAACTTACAACGTTTTGCCTATGTGTCGAGACTTGGGGATTTCTACTTAACAGTTGGTATCATCAAAACCTATTACATGATGTTCCTAACAACTACTCAGTTGGGAGTTGCAGCTGCACCTATGATCGATGGTTTCTCCAGGGTACTCAGATGGATTAACTGGAGAACAGGTCCATTTCACCCATTCCAGTGGTTGGGAATATCTGAAATCCCAGCTCATGAACTTTTTGACCTTGCCCATGAAATGAATGCAACCAAGAGAAATCTTGGGAGAACTGATAAAGGGAAGGGCATAGCTGCTGATGAAACAGAGGTTGAGCCTGAGGAAGATCCAGAACTTGATGCCCAATTTCGAGAAGATATCAGGCTCGCCACTGCTATATCCTTGGGACAGACTGTAGACCACACGAGAGGTCTAGGAGAGACCTCTGGGGTTGCTCGAGATGATACTGAAACTCCAATTCCAACGGCAGCAATCCCCCTGTCCCAAGTAAATGACTCCGCTCTGGACGATCAGGTAGCTTCTTCGAGAGGTGAATCCGAGACCTCTGAAGCACTTGAGGTGGCCCCTAACACTGTTCTTCTTTTGCCACCACCTGAGTCCACACCCTCGAATGACACCGATGAAGCACAGACAGTTCGAGAGCGTGACATACCGTTGCTCCAACTCCCAGGCTTTCCCATCGATATGGAACTGCCTTCACCATTCCTACTACTAGATGACACAGCATCAACCTTTGTAGCTAGGATGGTTGAAAGAGAAAGGTGGAGTGCACCAGCTGCTCCTAAAACAATAGTGACTCCTGACTCGCCTGAGCAAGCTGAGGTGCGATCTGATTAGCAACGAGAGCAGAATGTCCCAAGTCCTGCTGGTTCGAGAGGTACTGAGGAGGACGATGCGACCATCGAAGGTGGAAACAGGGAAGCACCTGTCGACACTTCGTCTCCAACCCCACCAGCAGATGACCAAGTTCCCAGCACTGGTTCGAGAGGTGACGCTGAGGGGGAACTTCTATTGGATGGAAACCGGGAAGCGCCTGACATGGAGCTACCTTCGCGCTCTGAACCCAGTGTCCCTGCTGGTCCTCAGGAACTAAATCGAGAGGTGGACTCGCAAATGCAATTCATGGGTGGAAATCTGGAAGCACCCAAGTCCCCTCTGATAAAAGGTACTTCTACTTCTCCTTCTACTTCTGACTATGATCAACAGGCCAAGCAAGCTTTCATTGGCGAGGTGCGTCAATTCATGGCTGATCAATCTCAGAAGATGGCTCAACTTGAGCGCGTACTGACCATTGTTCGAAACGCTGCAATACCTGCGGCTGGCACAAGTGAATCTCAAGCCAGTCATGAAGAACTTCTCGAACAGGCAGTATGGGCTGAGGATGCAGCACGGAGAGCTGCAAATGAGGCTGTTGTAGCTCGAGCAGAGGCTGAAGGTGCGAGAGCTGAATTAGCTGAGTTACGAGCAGAGCTTAGAGCCTACTAAAACTCTAGTGAACTTCGACAGGACATAATCAAAGTCCTACTTGATGATCTGTCGAACCAAGTGCCTGCCCAGCTTCAAGCACTCTTCGAAGGTATGTCCACCCTCCTTTCCCGCGCAGATGATGCCACCAAGGGGGAAAATACTCAGGGAAGGACATCAACTAGCAAGAAAAGGGCAGCAAGTGAACCAGCTGGACCTCTTCCAAAAGTTCCAAAGACAATGAGCAAGGCAGTGGAGGAAGCGAAAAGGAAGGAGGATCTAAGGGTTCAGCGCACAAAAGAGTTAGAGAAGAGAAGAGAAGAAGACAGAGAAAGGAAAAGGAAAAGGCAAGAACAACAAACAGAGAAAGAAAGAAGAGATGAACAAAAGTTGATCACCTTCAGGTTCGGGAATAGAGAAGACACCGAGCAAAATCTCGTTCATCAGATCTTCAATCTTCTGAAGTACGTTGGAATGTCTCTTCACAGCAACATGTCTCCAGAAGAATGTATCTACTGGTGGAAGAATGAAGTAATTGAAGGTGAGTTTGTTGGGGAGGCTTTCAGGAACTACCTATTCTTCTATGTCACAGATGACTATCTGAGTTTGGTAGACACAAAAGACCCCATCAAGACACGAGAAGCAATCAACAAGAAGATTCTAGCAAACAAGAAGTAAGCTCTCGTAGTCCATAACTCATTCTTGATCATCTCTGTTGTTCTTGGTCTTTTTTGTCCTCTTCAATTTTAACTTTTCTGCTATTGTATGTAAAACATTCCCTTTATGTTAATATATATATCTTTTGCTGGGGGTGTTGCGTGTACTTGTTATTCATGTCTTAGCAGATTAGTTTTCATGTCAAACTTACCATATGCGCTGAAAATAAAATCAAGCTAATTTTCTTACAAATCAGCCATATAAGTAAGTATAGTGTTGGCATCATCAAAAAGGGGGGAAATTGTTAGGAACATATTGTAATAGGTTTTGATGATACCAAATGTAACCTATAATCCCCTAAGTCTCGAAAGATAGAAATTATATGTAAGTTCGACAAGTAAACTAAGAGCGAAAATACAACCGGGTAACTTGAGCTCAACTCGGAAAATATTTAAGCTTAAGGTAAACTTGTGTGAACATCTTAGAAAGTCTCGTGTTGTAATCTTATAGATAGATCAGAAGAAGGCACGGGACAACACTGGAGGAATAAGGGTCTGTGAGACATCAACTAAGTCTCGAGACATAAGCAGAGTCCGAGAGATAGGATCTCTCGATACAACAACCCAGTTCGAGACATAAGCAGAGTTCGAGAGATAGATCTCTCGATACATGGGGATCAAGACATCAAACAATCGAGACATCAATCTTGGTCTCGATAAACTGACATTTCTCCAAAAGGCTGAATGACGGTCAGGAAGCATGAATAAAGTTTGGAGAA